>NW_004524686.1:4430424-4437707 GCF_000260255.1 Octodon degus | reverse complement strand
TCTGCTGGATGGTTAAGACCAAGATAAAACAAGACCTATATAACAAAAAATGTAGCATTTATATCTGATAAACTCAGTCCAATCCCCTCAGAATTCATCCTGAAACCCTGTACTGCAGTTTGTAGATCCTTTGTCAGTGTCAGCCATATGAATGAGTCACGGCCATTGCTTGACCAATTTTCTTTCTGTGAAAGCCTGCAAAAATGTTTTCTTTCCATGTGACTTTCCTTAGGCACATTCTACATCATCGTCATTGTATTTCTTTTATACATGGAGCACATGGATCGACATCCTAAATGCTAATTAATAAATAGACTCAGGTCTCATTCAAAATTGATACAAGTTTGAATTATCTCTTTTTTCCTTTAAATATTGTAGTTGAATGGAAACTGACAGGGGTTTTCCCTGAAGTACATTAGTTATGCTTTCAGTTTTCAGAGTCAGAAAACCAGTCTTCAAGGCACAGGTTAACTTTTAAAGACATAGTTTTCAGAAGATATGATGTTTGGTGATCACTATAGTAAAATGTGGCTGCTATTGTAGACAAAAGCAGGAATGAGTTTATAGGCTTGGCAGGTGAAATAGGGATATTAAAGGCCACATGCACATTTTTACAAAGTAGGATTCTTTCTGTGTGCTATTGCTTCAGGTTTAAGGACCAATCCTCTACTGACCAATCATCTCAAAGAATTTTAAGACAAACTTACTATGTACATTATGAAAAATATACTTAATTTGAAAAACCCACATGACTGTGACATATTTTCCAAACACTTTTAAATGACAGTGTTATAATAATCAGAAAGTGTTCCATATATATATATATATATATATATATATATATGATAGGAAATAACTTCATGGCAATATGTTTTAGTGACATAGCCATATTTCTGTCTTTAGATTTTTGGGGTGGAGAAAAAGACTGTTCTGAAAGTAGTAATATAGACATATGCTATTCAGAAGCAAGGAGAACAACTAATCCATACTCTATGATACTTTTTTCAGCAAGGTCCATTTGGTGGGAAAAGAAGTCTTAGCACTATTTCCACAGTTGCAGTTGCTTGGTTATTATGTTTAGAATTTAATCTGTAGGTGTACTCATGCATTTGTGGGAGAGAATCAGTGATTATATATCATATTAAGTTATACGGTGATTTGTTCTGGTATCCTATAGTGGTTAATGATGTGGAGGGTTTGTTTTATTCTCTTTTTTTCCTGTGGAAGGGTGGAAAGAGGTCTGACTTGCTGGTGATATAGATTTCTGTCTTATCAAAGGTCAGGTACTCAGTGATTGATTTGCTTGCTGTACCACTGGTTCATTAAGTTGCTTGAAATAGAGTTGTTGCAGGATTCATTGGTGAGCCAATCTGGGACTCTGCAGTCGGAGCTTGCATTAAGGCCTGCAAAAATACTAATTTGAATTTAGCTTTTGAGGTTGCAAAAATATAACAGAGCTGTGCACATCTCAGGAATACAATATGTATATGTGAAATCGTTTGGGATTTGAGAATATGCAAGTGTTATTCCCTTCAGTTTGAAGTATTATCCATTGATTTCCTTCCTTTTGTCGGGGTGAGGATACTATCAGGCATCCCACCCAGGGCTTTGACACTGAGTTATATCACCAGTGCTCTTTTAATTTTTTTTCTGTTGAGACAGGTTCTTACCAATTTGCCAAGATTGTGTTCAAAATTCCAATCCTCTTACCTCCACTTCCCAGTGTGCTAGGACTACATGTGTGTGTGTCACCACACCTAACTCCAGGTGTTTTTCTAGGTCTTGATAGTCTGTAAGTAGTAATTGTATTTGTTTAATTACTAAGTTATTTATTTAGCATCACAAAATGTAGAAACCCTGGAGCATGGATTGACTCGTCTATGTCTGTGAATCATTAAGGGAAGCACAGAACTGCACAGAGTGTAGTAACGTTGAATTTGTGAGATGAAGAGGAATGTTGAATGCATGGAGAACGAGACTGGGCAGGGAAGCCAAGGCCAAACTGTATCTTCTTTAAAATTTATTAAAATAGATATTTTCTAATCCTACTCTACTAAGACAGCCCAAAACAAAGGCAAGTAGAGGAAGATCAATTTTTGCTGACACTTCCTATTCCTAGGTATCTTGGATACTTTTCTCTTATTGCTGAGAGAAAATAGCAGTGATACCCAATTAAAGAGGAAAAGGTTTATCCAGCTCACAGTGTGTGGAAGTTTCATTCCATACTCATTTGGCTCTGAGGCAGACTGGCACACGGAAAAGGGCAGCGGTTCATGGCAGCGTAAGCCAGCAAAAGCAACAAGAGCAAAATGCAGTAGCACAGAGAGCAAGCCTCTTTCCCTCCATTACATTGTATGCAGGCTACCCACCCTGTGGCAGGTGTACCACTCACACCCATAATACCAGCATTGGACCATGAATTAATCACAAATTGTAGACGTCCAGCCCATGACTGTGTGGAGCTTTGGGGGAACATGTAAACACAAACAGTAACACAAGGGCTATATCACAGTTGCCTCTGCATAAATTTTACTTCCTCATGCAAATGATGGAAATTTAAATGGATGCCATCTTTGCTCCAATATCTTATATTTCATAATTTAGATAGCTATAATTTGCTGCAATTTTTAGTGAAAATCATAACATTTAACAATGTTTCTATTTCAACAAGAAATTCTCAGATTGATTGTTTAAATCCCAGAGGCTGTCTTGATTAGTGTTGATCATAACTTTCAGGTTATGCTTGTGCTTTGAAATTTTGGAAGGGGTTTTGTAGAATGTACTCTCATATATATCATAGAGGAAACAGCATACACTGCCCACTTTGTCATTAAATTACAGGAAATTTTGTTTTACTTTTTGTAGCTTAGTTTCATAATGGCTGTGGTCTTTTTATTTATCTTTAAAATGTTTTAAAATCAATTATTTATTTATTTATTAGATACAGTGTCTTCCTATGCAGCTCAGACTCATAGTGATCCTCCTGTCTCAGCCTCACCAACACCGGGATTACAGGCATGTGCCACCACACTGGGTTTCAGTGGCTGGCCAGGGTCTTGGAGCCAGTACAACATGTGGTCCCGGGGATTGAACCCGGGTCCTTGTGATTGCCAGGCAGGCGCTTCAACCACTGAGCTATCTCCCAGCCCTTGAAGTCCTTTTAGTTATTCTACTTCATCTTTTTCAAATTCATATCTATATAAAGATATAGATCTATAGATATACAGATATATATATATATATATATTTTAGCTCTTATTTCTTTGAAAAATCTCAGAAATTAGTAGTTCAAAGTAAGTGCTGTAGAGTAATGATTTAAAAGAACAATTTCCTTTAGTCCCTGAAGTATTTCTGTTGCACCCATATTTTCTAACTCCCACACTACTGCTTATAAACCACTTTGGAGAATTTTTACATGCTTGGGCCAGAACCCAGGGCCTTGTGAATTCTAGGCAAAGCACTGTATCTTTGAGCTCTATCTACAGCCTAATTCCAGGGAATGTTCCTGACAGTAAGTGTCTTGGTGTTAAATAATTTAAGAGATTGTGTAAAAGCATTTTGGTAGTTTATAATCAATTTCCTGTAACTCAATCATCTCAGGCTTCTTTCATGCTCTTGTGTTCTTCCAGTCTCCATACACAGAAAATGATTCTTCTATCATCTGTTATCTATCTATCTATCATATATCTATGTCTATTTTTATTATCTAACCATCTATTACCTATTCAATTTCCATGGTGTATGTGGATCCTCACTTTCTTAAATGATGTTGATACTACTCCTCAAAAGCAGATGCAGAACAAGGACTACAATGAAGTATAGGAGAAAAGTTATTTCAAGTACTGTTGAATTTTGGATCATAGGTTGACTGAAGAGAGAAAGTGTGAGCACTGAAGCAATCTGTACTTGCTATCTGGGGTCATCCCTCTCCTGATGTAGGATGATTGCACTTACACAGGATTGTGTTATGCTGCACTAAGACAGCTGAGGGTGGAACTGGTAGAAAATGAATGTGGAACAGTGCATATTTTAGTGTCACAGATAGAAATTGGCTGAATGAAAAATCATCGCCTTGAATGTTTTGCTTTCTATTAGAAACTGAAACAAAATTTTTAAAGACAATTTCCTAAAAGACATCACTTGCAACCCCTTTACCTTAACGCATGATTCTTAATGTTTTCAAAAGCACCAATCTTTCTTCAGTATCCATTATTAGCTGTGTGACCTTAGGCAAGCTTTTCTTGCTTTCCTCATTTTTAAACAAGAAAAGCTGGCCACACTTACTTTATAAATTTGTTTTAGGGATTAATGAAATCAAGCACTTTAAATGATCTGGCACAGCACTGAGGTCATAGTAAGTGTGTGGTAAATTATATTTTTAGTTATTTGCCACTTTGGATAAGTCATGAACTCCTGGAGAGTAGGAGCTGCTTTTAGCATATTCAAAATTCTTGTATTTGGCTGACTGTGGCGGTGGTGGTGGTAGGAGGTAAATACTGCCTTTAGAAGACTGGCTCTGTCATTTATGAGCTTTGGAGGACATCTACCTCTCTCTGTTTTGGTTCTTCCTCAACTAATATTTGCTTCACCATCTTCCTGGGAAACCCAGAGAAAATTAGAGTAAGTATATTTCTGGTTTTCTATAGGACTGCAGCACAATGAACTACCTGGTGCATTTGGAAATCTCAGAAAAAATGAACTGAATTTATTTATATGTGCTCAATCAATGATGAATGTCATACTTATGTGCAAAACCTTATTTATTAAGTGTGTAAGTGCCTTCCCATTCTACTTCTTAGGTGAAATTATCACAAGCAGTCTCCATGTTTCTCACTTTTCTTCATAACAATTTTGTCAAGTTATGTTTCAGTCCCATATTACTGCTCTAACAAATATTTTATACTGGCTCATTTATTAATAATTTAAACTTATTTTTCAAGCTCTGGAGACTGAAAGACAAAAAACTAAATTTTAGTAGATTTAGTATCAGAAGAGAGTACAATCACTATGTATAAGATGAGACTTATTGGTATGAACTGTGGAGGAATGAACATTGATTCTTTCACATGCTAGAAATGATGGAAGATCCAACTTCCCTCCCTTCCACATCTTTTAGCGAGGACACCAATCTCACTCATTCAAGCATTCATGTCTTAATCATTTCCCTAGTGTATTAGGTATCCACATGAGGATTTTGAAGGGACACTGATATGGTCTAAACATATCCTTAAAATTAAGTGTTGGAAACTTAATTTTTATGCTAATGGTGTTGAGAAATGGAGGCTTTGGGGATGACTTCGGTCATTAGGTCTCTGCCATAATGAATGGGATAATGCCCTTGTGAAGGTGCTTACATAGATAGTTTGCTCTTTTTTTCACTTTCACCCTCTGCCATTGTGAAGGCACAATGTTCTTTCCTCTGGAGGGCGCCACATAAGAGTACCATCCTGGAATGAGAGACTTGAACTCTTACAAGACACCAAGTGATGGTACCTTGATTTTAAAGTTTCTGGCCTCCAAAACTGGGAGAAAATAAATTTCTGGTCTTTATTGATTATTCAGTCTCAGTTATTCTGTTATAGTAGCACAGATGTCTATTTACCCCCTTATTCTAGAGTCCAAAATATCTGTTTGAGACCTGGTCATGTGAAATGTGATTGTAAACATGTTAAATTCTTAAATTAAAAAATAACTATTAGGGTAAAAGTCATTTTGTCCTTAATCAAAGTTCTCCCTATCTACTTGTACACACTTATCTGTCATTGTTGCCACTTTCTGAAGAAGTTCTGGGAGATCTCTTTTGTGTCTTTATTTGCATTGTTGTGGGTGCTTCATTGTTCTGAACTGATTCAAAATGTTTAGCTTTCATGATCATTTTGACTTTGTAGAAGAACCAGAAGTAGCACAGTGCCAGATCAAGTGAATAGAGTGGACAAAGACACATGTAATGTTTTTACAAGTATTTATTTCTGTTGGGTGGCACTTGGAGCAGCATTAACAGTATTTTTTGTTACAACTGTTAGAAACAGAAAAGAGGACTAACAGAAATGCTTTGGAAAATGACAAGAATAACAGAACAAGTTTGTTCAAAGCAAGTAGGAGTTATTTTGAGGGGATTAATGGCAACGTTCTTTACTCTGATGAATGAAGAGGGTGGTTGAAAAATGGGAAGTTAGGGGCCAGTGAGATAGCTCAGCGATCTAAAGTGCCTGCATAGGCAAGCCTAGGCAAGCACAGGGAACCACGGTTTGATGCCCAGTACCACATGCTGCTCCAGCCCCATCCTCAGGGTGGGCTAAGCTGGCCAAAAAAAAAGGAAAAATGGGAAGTTAAAAATGCTAAGATATGATAAGTGTATTTATGACCATCCAATGATGATTGCATTCCCTAAAATACCAACCATGTAGTAATAGTAAATAAATAAATATTTTAATTTAAACACTCATCATATAGTTTGGTCAGTCCTTGGAATTTGGATCTTAAGTATGACCCCAGGGTCCATACGATAAACCTTGGTCCATGGTATGGTGCTATGGTGAAGGTTTGAGATTATTACAGAGGTAGGCCTAGTGAGAAGTTCTGGTTCTCAGGAAACATGTCTGAAAAGGAAATTGTGAGAACTGGGTCTCTTTGTTTTTTCCTTTACAGGCCATAAAAAGAGAGGCTGCATCAGATACATTTTGCTCCCTGCTGGGACAAAATATCTGACACCTAGAATTAAGGAAGGAAAGGTTCTTCAGCTCACACTTTGTGGAGATTTCAGTACACATTTGGTTGGTTCCAAAGCAGAAAGTATCTTCACTTTCTTCAAAGATGGTGAATACTACTCCTCAAAAGCAGATGCAGAAAAAGGACTGCATTAAAGTATAGGAGAAAAATTATTTCATGTACTGTTGAATTTTGGATCATAGGTTGTCTGAAGAGAGAAAGTGTGAGCACTGAAGCAATCTGTACTTGCTCCCTGGGGTCATCCATCTCCTGATGCAGGATGCTTTGCTGGGCTCTTTGCTCTTGATTCTCAACACAAATCTGACTAAACACCCCCAACAATAGCCATGTCACTGCCTCAACACTCGACTGCTTATAAATTTCTTCTGCCAGATTAACCAGTCCACTGCTCAGTCTCAGGCAGTCTCTGAACATGGGCAGCATGGGACCAGGAAGATAGCTCAGTGGAATAAGTGCTTGTCTGGCAAGCACGAGGTTCAGAATTTAATACCTAGTACCACACACACACAAAAGAAAATTCAGACAAACTTTCTCCCAAGCCAAAACATCATTGT
>NW_004524686.1:4428807-4429756 GCF_000260255.1 Octodon degus | reverse complement strand
AAAAAAAAGACAACAAAGAGCAAAAGGGAGAAATGGCAGCTGAGCCAGATAGCAAGCCCCTCCCCCTCCTTAGAGATTACCCACTCCAAGTTGAGTATAGCATTCACATCCATAATCCCAGCATTGGATCATAATACATCAGAAACTCTAGAAGCCACCCCAATGAGTGCATGATGCTCTGGGTAAACAACTAGACACACACCACAACAGTGGCTTTGCTCTGCTGTATCCTCTTGTCACAATGTGCTTCATTTTCACAGGCCCTCAGCTTTGGGTCCCACCAATCACTGACTAGAACTTACAAACCTGAGCCAAAGGGCCAGGCAAACAGCTTAGTGAATTAAAGCTCTTGCTTAGGCTGACACAAGAACTGGGAGTGCAATCCCTGGTCCTGCCATGCTGGATCTGCCCCAGAGGCACGCTGAGATGGTGACTGGGCCTGGGCATGGTGGTGCGTGACTGTAATCCCAGCTCTTGGGAGGCTGTAAACAGGAGGATCACTATAAGTCTGATCAATGCAATTAGACCCTGGACACCCTGTTCTAAATACAAAAACAAAACAAAACAAAAACCTGAGCTCAAAACAAGCCTTCTCTCATTGGTTATTTGCATATTGGATAAAGGATGGAAAGATGACTAAAACAGACTTCTGCAACTACGATTTAAAAAGGAAGAGGATTCACCAATAGAAAAATAGTTCATAATGTATAATGTATATACATAAAGACATCAAAATACATAGATAATGATCCTACTTTTCATCCATCCTTTTTCTTTTTATTTATTTTAAAGAGGATACAAAATAATGATAAAATTAGAAATGTTACAGAATTTCACTAAACAAAATAATATGAATTCAACAATACTTGGTATATTGCACAGTGTTGTCTCCAAGTTAGTTGCTTAGCTTACCAGATATATGCTTGCAAAATTGGTTATAAGAAATTAA
>NW_004524686.1:4424917-4427822 GCF_000260255.1 Octodon degus | reverse complement strand
CAATGGAATACCCATCTCTGACAAAACTAAACAAAAAAGGGGATACAAATGAAGGACCATTTTGTATCTGTATATACAAAATAGTTAGGAAAGATATAAAGCTACTTTCACTTAATTCAATGAGAAGAAAGATTTGTACTAATAGTATTTAGACAAGATATCATGTGTGCATCCTGTACTATGAATAACTACTATGAAGACAACAATATGCAATGGATTAATTATTGCAACTGTCCTACTAACTTGTTTTGAAGCTGTATCATTGTTATTTCCTTCTCAATAAAGTTAATTTTAAAAAATAAAAATAAAAATGCATCTTCTTTATTCATTCTCAAATTACTGGAATTTTGGGCTCTTTCCCTGATTTAACTATGACAAATTGTGCTGCTACAAACATGGGTACACATATATCACTACGGTATGATATATTCAGTTCATTTGGAAAAATATCTACGAGGGGAATACGTGGGCTGAAGGGGATTTCCAGTCCTAGTTTTTGATATATCTCTACACGGATTTCCATCATACCAGTCTAGACTCCCACCAACAGTGGAGAAGCATTCATTTTTCCTCAGAACCTCTCCAGCATTGGTTGCTAGTTGACTTCTTGATGATAGCCATTCTTTCTGGGTTGAGATGGAATCTCAGTGATGTTTTAATTTGCATTTCTTGAATGATAAATGATGTTCAATATTTTTCATATGTTTATTTGCCGTTTGTATTTCATCTGTGAAATTTATATTAATTTTATATGCCCATTTTTGGAATGGGTCTTTGAATTTTGGGGGCATGAAGGTTTTTAATTCTTTGTATGTTCTAGATACAAGGCCCCTGTCTGGCAGACAGTTGGCTAATTTTTTTCCCCAATTTGTGAATTTTCTTTTTACTCTGATAGTGATTTCTATTGATATAAAGAAACCTTATAATGATGAGATCCCAGTTGTTGATTCTTTGAGGTAATTCCCATGCAGTTTGGGTTTTGTTCATGAATTCTCTATCTATCCCTATGACTTTAAGATCTCTACCTACTTCTTGCATCAGAAGATTTAGTATTTCTGTTTCAATATTTAAATCTTTGATACATTTTGACTGTAGTTTAGTGCATGGTATTATACATGAATCTAAGTTTAGCCTTAGGCTTAGGGAAATCCAGTTTATCCAACACCATTTATTAAGGAAGATATATTTTTTTCAGTAAAGGTGTTTGGAAGTTTTGTCAAACATAAGGGGGCTGAGTGTGTTTGTAGTTGTGTCTGCATCTTCTAATCTGTTCCAATGATCCTCAGGTCTGTTTTTTTGCCAATACCACTCTGATTTTATCACAGTAGCTGTGTAGTATATTTAAAGTCAGGGAATTGTGATATGACCTGCCTTTCCTTTTACCCAGGATTGCATTTCATGTTCTGGGTCTCTTCTGGTTCCAGATGAATTTTAGGAATGCTTTTCTCTATATCTTTGAAGTATGCTAAACTTATTTGATTTCTAAAGTGAATGCAAATCTTGTTAAAAAAAGTAGAAACAATACAGAATTTCAATAAACAAAAATGGTATGATTTCAACAATGGCTGTTACATTACATATTGTTGTCTTCAAACTAGTTGTTGAGATCAACAGATATAAGTCTATAAGATTTGTCAAAGAACTTATAAAAATCATAAAGTCAAGAGAAAAACAATTAAGCATTAACTTCTCCTTTCAATAGACAAGCAGAAATCATCAGTACAATTATTGAAGCTATCGTATGCATACACATATATATTTCCTTTTCTGTTCCTTCTTTCTCTATTTTTTCCTTTCCCTCATACCAGTTATTCCTTCACTTTACACAGTTTGTTTCCCTTTCATAGTATCCTTTGTATCTTCCAAATCCTATTTATTTTTTCAGATTCTTACATGATGTTTACACATATGTATCTGATTTATTTCACTGATGAGTATTGTCTGTAGTTTATTCCATCTTAAATTTAGCCATTATCCTAAAATATATTCTTAAGTGTTTTACCTCATGTATATTTTGCTAAACACTATGCCATTAAAATTTTGTATGATCTTGAAGCCTGGTCTACCATTGTTCAAGTTTATCATTTGGCATTATATTTAGCATTGGTTTGTATGAGTAATGTATAAATATTTGTTTTTGAAGTCTCTGCACTTTTGAAGTTGGTGATTATCAGAGTATAACCTAGAATATTCTGACTTATAAATACAGCCAATTTCATTTTCTTAATGGATAACACTTGAAGTATATTGAGGAAAAGTAGCATTGGAAATAAATGAAGAAAAATTAATGAGGCTGGTGTTACCTGAATTTTCTACTTGACAATTGCAGAAATGCAACTCAACCAAGTTCAGCATTAATCCTCATACAAACAAATGGGGTCATCATTGCAAATGGAACTTCTTTGATTAATGGAAATGAATAATTGGTGCAACTATTAAGAAGGGGATATAAAAATCAAATTTAAAAGGGACAAAGTCATTGGAAAATTAGCCTTTAACACCATCAACCTTCAGTCTTTTGAGGTGTTTGGCTGAATGGCTATTCTTGTATGCAGATGTCATCTAGTGTTCTCACTGTTTCAACTGAGTATCCCAAATGATTCCTTTAAACAGTGTTGGAGGACCTCTCATCAGGCTGATTCTTTTTGGTTTCACAAGCCATTTCCTTCATGATGTGAAGATGCAAGGGAAATCTAGCAGCCATTTCATTTACTCTCTGGTACTGAAGCCATATGGTGGTATCTGGTCTCTGAAAAACAAAAATAAATCAAAGCAAAAGAATGAAGTTCATCAAAATATTTCAATATAAATTTGGGAGTTTTAAAAGCAATTTCATTAAAGTAGTAATATTGAGAAGTAAACTCTTCCTGTATACTTCTTTGAGATTATTGTAATTTAAAAAAAA
>NW_004524686.1:4397271-4424582 GCF_000260255.1 Octodon degus | reverse complement strand
AGGATGACATGAACTCTTACAGCAAAATGTTTTGTTACACACCTACATTAATGTCATATTCAGATTGTGATGTTGTCCAAGTTCTGCAAGGTACTTCTAAAGTAGAAATTGTATAAATTGTACATTGAATTTCTACACAATATTTCTTATAATTGCATATAAAGGCACAATTATCCCAAAATGAATATTTTAATTTAAAAAAGAAAATAGGAATGGGAGAACATATTTGCAAAACATGTATGTGGTAGAGCACTTGTATCTAGATGGTACAAAAACTCTTACATTTCACCAATAGTTAGACACATGATACAACCAAAGAATGAACAAAGATTTATAGTAACTGTTGACCAAGAAGATATTTAAATGATTAATAGGCATGGGAAAAGATGCCCAATCTCATTAGTTATTGGGAGATTACAAACAAAAACAATTATGAAATGACTTTTTACATCCATTAGGATGCTTCAATCAAGATGAAAGATAATAAAATGTGTTGGAAGAATTGTAATTCACATATTTTCCTGGTGGGAAAATAAAGTAGTACAATTGTTTTGGAAAAGAGTTTGACAGTTTCTTAAAAAGCTGAGCATATAGCTCAGTGGCACAATGCCTTCCTGGTAAGTGCAAGGTCCTGAGTTCGATTACCAGTATGAAAAGAAGTTACAAAAGTTAGAACTTGAGCCAGAAATTGCACTTTTAAATATGTATTTTAAAAAATTGAAAAATTGTCCAGGCAGCACTTTATGCAAATGTTATAGCAGCATTATTTATAATGATGAAAAGTGGAAAACATGCAAATATTAATAAATTTCTGCATGAATAAATAAAAGTTGGAGTATTATTCAACCACAATAAATTAATAGATGTTATTACATCTCAAAGACATGTTTGTTGAAAAAAGGCAAATATGAGATCGTATATTTTATTATTTAGTTCATATAAAATATCCTCATCCCAACACAAAGAAAACAAAACAAATAAAATTCAAAATAGATTAAAATTCACCTAAATTGGTGGTGGTTAGGTAATATGGATTAGCAGTAGTTATACATAAAGTATAATTATGTAAATGCAATTATAAGAAACACTGTGTAGAAATTCCATGTACAATTTGTACAATTTCTACTTTAGAAGTATCTTGCAGAACTTGGACAACATCACAATCTGGATATGACATTAATGTAGGCGTGTAACAAAACATTTTGCCATAAAAGTAGCTAAACACATTTACTTTTATTTTGGGTAAATAAAATGTTCTAAAACTGATTTGTGAACATAGTTTTGATAATTTTATTATAGTTGATAAATGTATCCCAAAATTAAACTGCATTTCAAGAGCCAGACTTATATGATATGCAAATATATACCTGTGTAAAATTATGTCAAAATGACAAAGGAATTCTGAATGTCAATAATCTAACATGTAATATAATTTTTACTCTCAGAAATGATAATTGCATCGCTATTTTTTGCTTTGCTATTGATATCTAAGTTGAAATCAATTTTTAACTATAACCAGATGCAGAAATTTTGTATAATTGATATTTTGTTACTCATTAAATAATGGTTTAATCTCTTCTTCCTTTGGAGTAGATGATGAAAACAGGTTACACTTTAAAAAATGCAATTGTATTCCTTTTATGGCTTCTTAGGGAAGGGTCTACAGGGTGTTTAGGGTCTCACTACTAGATGGGCTCATACCAGACTGTTTCACTTATCTGAAAATCCCCATTCATAATCCATCTGCCCCTCACTATCTCATAACTAAACGCTTGGCAAGCCCTAATCTTTTTGCTAACTTTTTTTGCTAACCAGAATGTCATAGTTGTAATCATGCCACTTATAGCACTTGCAGATTGACTTCATTAATTTAGAAATAGGCATTTTGAGTACTTCCACATGTATTTGTAGCTTTGATAGTTCATTTTTTGATTGTTAAATTTATTCCACCTCAGGTCTATGCCACAGTTTGACTATATCCTTTACATTACCTATCATTTAGTGAAGGAAACACTAGTGGCTTTCATGATCTATAACCATAAATAAAGTGGCTGCAAACCTCTTTGGGCTGGCTTTTGTGTACACATTAGATTTTTAGCTTGTGTAGGAAAATATCCAGGAGAAAATTGCTTGACTGTAGGGAAATACTAAATTAACTTTTGTAAGAAACTATCAGAATCTCTTCCAAAGTGGTTGTATGATTTTGCATTCCCACCAGTAATGAATCAGTGTTCTTGTTCTGATTCCTTCATGGTATGTGATGCTATCAGTGTTGTAGGTATTTACCATTCAAATGGATGTTCAAGGAAATCTTAGATTATTTTAATTTGTAAATCTCTAATGACACACTGTGGGGGACTCTCACATTCCTACTTTTTTGTCATATATCTTCGGTGAGGTGTATATTCGTGTCTCTAGTCCACTTCTAATTGTTTTCTATCATTGTTAAATTTTAACATTTTTATCAGTTCAGTGCTTTGCAGGTATTTTTTTCTTGTCTGTGGCTTGTCTTTCATTTTCCTAAGTGTACCAGGTACCAAACTCAGGACCTTGTGCTAGCCAGGCAAGCACTTATTCCACTGAGCTATCTCCCCAGCTCTAGAAGTTTCATCTTAATGGAGCCTAACTTACAATATTTGGTGGGGATGGGGGGATTAGGATTCCGGCTGATGCCAGAAAACTTGTTCTACAGATTCTAAAAGAGCTGGGACACTTAGCAATATTTTCATTCATGAATCATGTCTTTAGTGTTGTATCAAAAAGACTTCTGAAAATCCTGTCACTCATGATTTTGTATCATTTAAATCTTTTGAATCTAGCATGGCATTCTAGGATATACTTTATGTTAATTTTCATGAAAATATAGAGCTTATGCTTACATTATTTTTTCATTTTATGAGCATGCTTTGTTCTTCCATTCCATGTAATGAATTTTTTTTAAGAAACTACTATCCCCCAAAAAACCCCAAAAGCTACCATTTTTCATTAATTTCTCTTTGTTCACTTATGAAAGACCAGCTTATTATATTTTTATGGGCAAATTTCTGAAATTTTTATTCTTTCTCATTGATCTATTTGATCATCAGTACTACACTATCTTGATTTCTGTACCATTTTCAAATTTTGTTTTATTTTTAAGAGTAAAAACAAAATCAAAAGAAAAAACAGCAGAAAGATGGAGTAAGGGAGATAGCTCAGTAGAATAAGCGCTTGCCCAGCAAGCATGAGGTCCTGAGTTCAATTCCCAGTACCACCAAGAAAAAAATAATGATTATAGAAACAAAGACAGAAAGAGTAACAATACATGTGCTACACATTTTCAAAAGAAGAATAGCAAATTAACAGTGGTTGTTATATTACCTATTTTTATCATCAAATCTGTTGCTCAGATTAACAGACCTATTTATGCAAGATTGGACAAATAATTGAATATTAATGATTGCTTTCAATAAAGCTTAATTTTTCTTGTATTTTTTACTTTTAAAAATTATTTTAAAGAGAATATAATAATATTTGATAAGACATTAGAAATGGAACACATTTAGAAGACCTGGATGAGACGTATTCAACCAAGATTTTTGTATTACACATTGCTGTCCTTGATGTAGTTGCTTAGAGAGCAGATATCAGCATAGAGAGTTAGTCAAGATGAAAATTCTAAACATTAACTGCTATTTTTAAGTAACTGATAGAAATGAAGCACAATCATCTCAGCCATCATGTATATATACTTGCATGATTTTTCCCCTTCATTTTTTTCCTATCTTTTCTCCTTTCTCTCATCTTCTTTATGTAATCCTTCTGTTCAGTTTCTTTCCATTTTACTATATCTATTATTCTATTCAGGTTTTATTTACTCTTTCAGGTTCTTACACTGGGGAGACAATATGATATTTACACATGTGGATTTGATTTATTTCATTTATGACTATAGCTCTTTTTGCATCCACTTACCTAAAAGGGCCTCAAGTTTGTATTTCTTTATAGCTAAGTAATACTCCATTGTATAAAAATGTCATATCCATTCCTCAGATGATGGGCATTTTAGCTCTTTCCAAGATTTGGCTATAACATATTGTGGTGCTATAAACATAGGCACACATATATCATCATGGTATGATGTTTTCAGTTCTTTTGTGAAGATACCCAGAAGGGGAATGGCAGAGTTGAATGGGATTTCCAGTCCTAGTTTTTTGAGGAGTCTCCACACTGATTTCCATAATGGTTACACCAGTATACATTCCCACCAGCAGTGGAAAAAGGGTTCCTTTTTCCCCACAGCCTCTCCAGCATTTGTTATTAGTTGATTTCTTTATCATAGCCATTTTTTTTCTGGGGTGAGATGGTATCTCAAAAATTTTTAGATAATTTTATTGAGAAACAAATAGCAATGAGACAGTTTCAAAACAGATTACTAGCACAGTTTCAATAATTAATACATTGCATATTGTTGTCTTAGTGGTTATTCATTGTACAAGACAGAGACATGATATCCTCTCCACAAACACTATTCGAATAAATTTCTCTATTAATTAAATTAAGAGAATAAAGCTGTATGTCATATCTAGCCTATTTTGAATATGCAGATACAAAATGGTCATTCATTTGTATTTCCCTTTTTGTTTAGTTTTGTCACAGAAGGGTATTCTATTGTCATTTAAATATTGTAGGTTCATGAATGCAGCAAAATGTTCCAATATATTCCCGTGGTCCATAATAGTAGTGGGTTTTCTATAGGACTGGCAATGTCTGAAGTTGTTGACTTGAGCTTTTTACAACTCAGCATATTAATATGGCTTTATTTTTATACTTTGTTTTTATACTTCTCCGCTGGATACATTTTTTGAATGGCCAGTTCTGTGGAACATCTTTTCATATATTTATTTGCCTCTTATATTTCTTTCTCTGAGAAGTGTGTATTCAACTCAGATGCTTAGTTTTGGATTGGGTCTTTGAATTTGGGGCATCTGAATATTTTATATTTTAAAGAGGGTAAAAATTAAAATTAAAATAAAAAATTACAAATGATACAGATTTTCACTTAACAAAGTAATGTGAATTTTTTAAAAAAACATCATTTAATATGTGCATGAAATAAATCACAGCTTATTGTTGTACAGAGTTCTTTTAAAATATTGTCGAATTTGATTTGCTGTTAATTTTTTGAACATTTAAAAATCTTTGTCACTGAAAGTGATTAATCAGTAGTTTTCTTTTATTATAGTATCTTTTGTTTTGATATCTGTGCATAAATGGAATCTTCATGCTAACAACTAACACATTTTGGACAGAAACCTATTTTGGGTTTCTGCGATTGCTTTTTCTGTATTAATTTATGACCCTATTATTTTTCTTCTTTAGCATATTGTAATACATAGTGTTGTCTTTCAAACAGTTATTGTTATTACCAAATATATGCATGTAAATTCGGAAGAAGAAAGAAATGTATAAGAGATTAAAAGAGAAAACATACAAACAATTGAATAAAGAATTAACTCTTTCCATAAACCTACAGAAATGTGAAGTACAATTGTTGAAAGCACCCTGCTTACATACATAGATTTATCTCTTTTCCCCGCTCCCTCTCCTGTCCTCCTCAAATCAGTAACTCTATTCTTTTGAATAAGTTCATTCCTTTGTAGCGGTATCTATTGTACCCTTCAGATTCCCCCCCTGAGTATTTTTCCAGAAAAACTGAAAACCTCACGCCACAGTGATGTATGTGCACCCATGTTTATAGCAGCACAATTTGTCATGGCTAAATCTTGGAAACAACCCAAATACCCATCAACTGAAGAGTGGATAAGGAAGATGTGATATTTTTACACAATGGAGTACTATTCAGCTATAAAATAGGATAAATTTGAGTCTTTTGTCGGTAATTGGATGTAACTAGAAAACACAATCTTAAGTGAAATAAATCAGACCCACATTTACAAACATTGTATTGTGTCCTTAATGTGAGAACCTCAAAGAGAAAAATCGTGATTTCTTCTGACATGCAGAAATTTCGCCCTAAGATGAGATCCCAGTTGTTGATTCTTTGAAGTACTTCCCTTATAGTTTGGTTTTAGTTCATGAACTCTCTGCCTAACCCTATATCTTCAAGATGTCCACTTATTTTCTTGGTATAATGTTGAAAAGAATTAATGAAAGTGAAATTCCTGTGAGTGGTTTTACCTTGTTCCTAATCTAATGAATAAAAGTGTACAGATTCTTATAATTGTGATGCTAGTTGTAAGCTTTTGTAGATATTGTTCAAAAGTTAATGAAGATTCCTTCTATTCCTACTTTGCTGACATTTTGGACATAAACATCATTTCGGTTTTAGCAATTGTTTTTCTGTATTAATTTATAACTATATTATTTTTCTTCATTAGCATATTGATGTCATAAATTGCATTACTTAATTTTTGAGTTTTGAAACAAGCTGCATGCATGAAATAAATCACAGCTCTTTGTTGTATAGAGTTCTTTTAAAATATTGTCTAAGTTCAATCCCCAGTTCCTCAAAAAAAAATAAAATAAAATATTATCTACCACTTTGAATGCAACCCACAGTGAAAATAAAGACACTAAATTATATTTTCAATCATCAGGGAGTCAAGAGACTCAAGTCCAGCCACGAAGATGACTTTCCAGAACCAAGAGAGTGACCCAGGGTCTCACCCGGTTTTTATTCAGTAGGAGAGTGACTTGAGGAGGATTGACTAAAAATTGTGGAAAGTAGGTAATCATTGTGAGCTGAGCTAGGTAGGTGGCCTACATTTACCTAAGGCCAATTGATTACAGTAGTCAGCTATGTACATAGGAAACAGGGTCATGCTCAGTCAAAATGGAGACAGTCACTCTTCTTTCAAGGAGAGCTGCTCTGGTGGCCCTTCACAGGTAGTTACCCAGCCAGTGACCCCACATATAAACTAGAGTACTCGGGGTTTTCCCTATTTCTGGCAATCCACGTGCCCCAAGTAATAATAGAGTTGGTAAAATATAAAAGGCCAGTTTGTTTGAGACAACATACAATGGCCATAAAAGATAAAAGGGATTAAACCTCACATTTAAGAGATATCTGCTAATAGACCTACAGACCTACAAAAAGTTCCAACTCATCTTTTTCATAATTATCCTGTTGTGATTATTTGACTTGTTTCTTTGGCTTTGTCTCCTCCAGACTCAAAGCTATATGTCTACCCAAGAGAAAAATGCCTGTCATCAATCAAGGGCCTTTAGATAAAATCTCTAAAGAATATATCTGACTGGCAGTCCACAACTACCACCCATTTCAGCGTGAAGAAGACAGAGTGGTCTTCACCCGTATTTCCCTTCATGGCAGTTCAGGTTACTTCTTCAGAGGGGTGAATATTGCAGGCAGCCAAGTTAGATAAAAATATTATAGGCAGTCAGAAAGGACCAGGCCCTCGAAGGAGACAGCACAGAAGATGAGATGCCTTACAACTGTGGGAGGGGCGGATGCTCCTGCTGTGAACCAGACCTAAAGACCTAAAGGCCAAACAAATGCTAAAAGAGTAGCACCTGGGATTGATATTCTAAATAGGTATCAATCACCTGGAAGGACCCAAGTGAGTCACTAGCCCAACCCCCAACGGAAAGAGACCCTATCCCGCATTCCAACCCCCAACAGGAAAAGACCCTGTCCCATATGTAATCTCATTGGTTGACCATAGTTTTGTCCCACCTCCTGCACACCTAAGCGAGTTCCCATTCTCTCTACCTTAGCCTCACATGGTTTTACACTATAAAAGTCCCTGGAAGAGACAGCTTCCCGGGGAAGTACCTGCTCGGGCCCCCCTCCTCTCCCTCTCTTGGACAGGAGCTTTCTTTTTCTCAATAAATATATTCTGCTCATAAAAAATAAATAACATAAAATATTGTTGAGGAGAACTACCCACTCAGGTCCTCCTCCTGTCCCTTTCTTGGACAGGAGCTTTCTTTCTGTCAAAAAATGTATTCTGCTCATAAAAAAATAAATAAAATAAAGTAAAATATTGTCAAATTTGATTTGTTATTAACTTTTTGAACATTTTAAAATCTGTGTCACTGAAAGTGGTTAATCAGTAGTTTTCCTTTATTATAGCATCTTTTGTGTTGATATCTGTGCATAAATAGAATCTTCATGCTGAAAACTAACACATGCACAGAAAAGATATCAAAGAGACCTAAATAAACCATATAGGCTATGAATTGGAAGATTTAACATAATAAAATTATGTCATTTTTTCTAAGACTAATCTCTAGAATTAATGCAATTCCTATGAAAAATCTGAGCATGGTTTGTTTATACAAACAAAATTATTGCAATGCTTAAAAAAGAAAAAATGAACAGATTAACTAAAAGAATTTTGAAAAAAGAAGAATGAAGTTGGTGAAATTATTCTACCTCAATTTAAAGGGTATATATATCTACAATAATCGTTATTATGTACATATGGAGTTGGTGTAGAAAATATGCAGTTGGTGGATATGTAGATGAGTGGAACACAACACAGCTCATTGATACACTTACACAAGTACCGTCATGTGATGGCTGAGAAGGGGTATAGCCAATCTCCAATGAATATATGAAAATATTTTCAATGACTGTGGTTATCAGAGAAATGCAAATTAAAACAGCATTGATATTCCTTCCATCCTACTGTAGAAAGAATGTGTATCATCCAATAAACAAACAATACCAAATGCTAGCCAGGCTGAGGGGAAAAAGGGAAGCTTCTTCTTTGCTAGTGCAAAGTGTAAATTGACAAAGTCACTATGGAAATCAGTGTGGAAGTTCCTGAAAAAAACTAAAACTAGAAGTTTAATTTAACCCAACTATTCCCTGTTCTAGATACACCTCTGAAAAGAGTTAAAAAATCTCATAGAATAGCACTATATGTATGCCCATGTTTATCACACCACATTTCATAACAGGTACGTGTTGTAAGTAATCTGTTCATCCATTAACAGATGAATGGAAAAAGAAAACATGGTATTTTAGATTATGGAGTACCACTCTGACACAAAGAATAACAAAGTTGAGTCATTTGTAGAAAAATAGACATACCTTGAGATCATGGTGTTGTGTAATATAAATCAGACTCACAAACTTCAATATTGCATTATTTTCCTCTCATGAGAAACCCAAAATATAAATAATTTTCAAAATAATATAAAGAAAAGTAAGAACCAGAGAGAGAGAGGTGAAGGATCAAATCCTATCAAATGTGAAGGATATCTAGATGAGAGAAGGGAGGAGGAAGTGAGGAAACAGAAAAGAAAGAACTAAGATGCATTAATTACAAGTACGTACTCCCTAAAATGAATATATATATTATATACTGCAAGCATG
The DNA here is from genome assembly GCF_000260255.1 of Octodon degus. Lineage (NCBI taxonomy): Eukaryota > Metazoa > Chordata > Mammalia > Rodentia > Octodontidae > Octodon > Octodon degus. Next base: position 4,415,236 of record NW_004524686.1, on the reverse strand, counting down.
CATAAATAAAAAACTGGAAAAGGAAAAATATCAATTGACTAAAGTTATGCAACTTTCAATAAGTACTGAACAGTTGGACAATTGGTCAAAAATGAACCTCCACTTAAACTTCACATCTTATATAAATTAAATCAAAATAATGGGAATATATTTCTCACAGCTTTGGAAAAGGAGAGTATTAAATGAGATTTTGTAGGTAGAAATCAAGGTACTGGTGGAGTTGCACATGTTTGTGAAACTCTAAAGGGCAAGCATCTGGCATCCTTTGTCTTATTGCCACATCACATAAATATCAGCCTTCATGGTCACTTTGCTTTCTTTTATTCAATGGATGAGAACACAAGCCTACCGTTTAATTCATGACATTCCATACACGTTTGAAAAATAAACTGTGATTTATCCATTCAATTGAATTATTTATTATTTATTTATTTATTAGTGCATGCTTGTAGTGTAATATTACTCAGCAATAAAGGGAATAAAATAATAGAATAATGACTCACACTTCAGATTGTATTCAACACAACAGCATTATGCCAAGTGAAAAAAATTTCTCAAAATATATGCTACTACCTAATTGCATTCTTGGTATTAGTCAAAACTGTGTGACAACAATTCCAACCATGGTCCTCTAGGAGGAAAGATGGGAGAGGATGTGACTATACTGGGGAGTTTGGGGGGCAATGAGAGTACCCTATATCCTAATTATGGCAGTTATTACTTGCATCTATGCATTTATTAACATAAATAAAATATACATCAAAAACATTGATATTTTACCTTGTGGTAAGTTGAACAAATATGAACAGAAAGCATTTGTTTGTAGAGATAATACAGGGGAGGGCCTGCAGATAATGTAACATAATGCATTTATGGAACTGTGGTGATGCTTTTAGTCTTTAATGAGAGATTTAGAGTACAAAGATGCAAATGGCAAGAGAGGAAAAGGGCTTAAATTTCAATGAGTTTCCCAATAGCCATAGGATCAGGAGTACAGCATACTGATGCCCAAATTGTGTCTGGTAGATCTAATACTTCATGATAATGAACTGAACTCTCATCCTTGGCTGCTGATTTCCTGCTCTCGTGGAAAGCTACTGTCTATAATCGGATAGTTTGAACATCAAAATCATGCTGAACCACCTAAAGAAGTGAATGTCTTCTAACTCTGTCTTCCCAGAATAAAATTATTCCATCATCATCTTCATGGATGTTATTCTTTCATCCTTTTCCTCCCTAGCTTCTGCACTTACGTGTTTCCTATTTGAGCAATTCAATTGAGATCAATTGCTTTATCTCTTATCTATGGCTGATTTTTACATTATTTCACAAAACCTTTCATAGAATTTTGAGAGATAAATGTATGAGAAATACATGGGGCTAAATTATTGATAGGTCATGTAACATTTTGGTGTTTTATAGTAATAGGGAAAATTTCACAGAATATCAAAGTGTTAAAAGTCATCTCGTGCATATTAGTGTTACACTTTTTATAGCTAATAAACAAAACATGGCTTTGCCATCAATTTATTTTGTTGCATATTTCTTTCATATATTAAGCTTCAGGTACATTGGCCTATAAGTAACTGTCTTAATTTGACTTTTGTATATATTTGTTTTTATCCTTCTTTTTTTTTTTTTTTTTTTTTTTTTTTTTTTTTTTTTTTTTTGTATTTTAGGGAAGGATCTACAGGGTGTTCAGGATCTCACTACTAGATCGGACTCATAGTGATCCGCCTGTTTACAGCTTCCCAAGAGCTGGGATTACAGGTGCGCGCCACCACGCCCAGTCTCAATTGCCATCTCAGAGCACCCCAGGGGTGGAGCTGTCATGGCAGGCCTGAGGATCGAACTCATGGCCCCTGCACCTGCTTGTATTTATGTTTATCTTAACATCTTACTAATTTCGTAGAAATGGTTTCAGGATCACAAAGCATGTCTAAGTCAGTTGTATTCCATCTATTGCTACAAATCTACTTTACTTCTTTATTGTAGTTTTAATTATAAACAGACTACTAATCTTATGCTTACTGCAGCGCTTGAGAGCATTGCATACTGTGACAACTTTTTTCTTTGAATAACAGCTTGAATTTAATAAAATGACAAATGTATACTGTATTGCAATTTTTAGCAAATGACTATTTTCAACTTACTTGATTTGTGCAAAAATATTTTTGGTGGTGTTTCTCTTGGTTTCTATTTTGAAATAGCAGAGATGATTGAACATATTTGTATTATTGTGAGCAGCTTGTTTCATGGTTTTTATTATTAGAAATTAAGTTTTAACATTTCTATGAAAATCATTTTTGTAATGTCAGAAAAGATATACTTCCATTTCTTGAATATCATGCACAAGGTACAACATAACAAAGTATAATGTAACATATAAATAAATACAAGCTACAATCCTTACCTTCTTGGTGCTCATAGTCAATTGAACAAGAAAATTTATATAAAGAACAAGAAATGAAGAGTTAGTGGCAAAATGAGCAACTTGCAATTGGAGCATTGAACATTAACATTTTAGCCCTTATTATGTGACTAATTCACTTAGCTCTATGAAGCTTTTATTTTCTCATCTTAGTATGGAAGTAATAATGAACAGTAACATTGTGGAGAGTATATGGAGTAACTGTGACAGTATGCAGGGTCTCACACACAAACGAATACACTCCTTTGGTTCTACCAAAGAGGACACCAACCTTCGCCTAGACTTTCATTTCAGGTATTGTTTCACAGTGCTTAAAGATACCATAATACTCTGGAAAGAATGTTAGCTTTGGAGTAGGGCAAGTAGTGGCTGTAGCACATTGTGGAAGTGACTTAACTTTTGCAATTGTTAATTCCATCATTCTCAATACATATATTATTATCTGCTTACTTGAAATAATTAACGTGAGAATTAAATCAATATTATTTTAAATATCACATCCTGAATAGATAGTAGAACACATATTTTTTAGGTATACCTTATTCTTGGCAGGTTACCAGGACTACAAAAAAGTTCATCTGGTAAGTACAAACCTTATATTTTGAAATAGATTGTGAAATGTTAGCGATTGTATCTCCTGTATGGGAAATGATGGTTTGATCCATAGCAAAGTTCAAGTCCTTAATGGCATAACTAAAGTATATTTTGCTGGTAGGCAATAGTTACTACTTATTAGGAAAGATATGTATGCATAGGTTAGTAGTCATTCTTATCCAAATCTCATTGTTCCATAGTTACTAGTTACTATAGTTACTATAGTAGTTACTATAGTAGATGGATTGAAGTACAAAGAAAAAGCCACTTGCTAAAAAGAAAAATTTGATGGTTCTCCTTATCCTTTTCCAAATAACAGCATTCCCTGAAAATTTCTCAAGAAAATTTAAAGGTCAGTCACTTATTGTATTCTAATTTACTACTTTGTCATTTAGAGTTGCACCCTAGTATCATTTGTTACTCTTTTTACATCTATTCGTCCAGTGTTTACAGAGTGAAGATATTTCTATTTTTTTATTAAAAAGAGGACAAAATACCAATGACTGAGTGTGTACTGCACTTGTTACACAAACCCTTTTGGCAGGCACTGACTCATGAAAGAGAAGGACGTAGACAAATATAACTATAGGAATTACTAATGTTAGAGTTACCACAGATTTTTTTTTGGTGAAACGTGACATTTTATTTTTTCTTGCTATAGGAAGCTGAGGTTGAATATAATAGCTAAGGGTGAGACCAGGCAGAGAATGGTGGCCCTCCAAGAAAACTTTCCAAAGTGGCTTCATTTTGCTTCTAGCGTTTTACTGTGGTTATAATGACACCCTTGAGATTATTAAATTAGGGGAATTTTAACTAGATCAACTTTACAACTAAAGCTCTAAAGTGTGGGGGAGGCCACGGTTATCTTCTTTATTCTCAGGTAGCGCCAATTATGCTTCTGTGTTTTCTCTACTTTTCAATAGGAACATGGGAATAGATCTTAATCTAATTGTTCATTGCAAATGCCAAAAGGCACAGTACATGTACTGTTTGATTTCTGATTCCATCTTTTCTAAATGCCCTTTTATTTAATTTGATCGTTGTTTACTGAGCAAAATGTGCTATGCAGCGTAAAGAACACACAGAAAGACTGATCTGGATATTTAAGTTTTATATCCTAAAAAGTGAATCCATTAACTGAAATATGTCAAGTTTTGTAAATTACTTGTGAAATTTTGATTGGGAAATTCACTTAGGTGGCCTGATACTTATAGTGTATTTTTATATCTTCTAGTAAAAATGTGTTGCTCCAAATAACATTTCAAGACACTGTAATGTGCTGGTGTTCACATAGAAAAAATTATTCCTTCTCATTTTGAGGTGAAGCAGACATTAAGTCCAATGAAAAACAAAAACAAAAAAGCATACACGCAAACAAAAACTCAACAGATGAAAAAAGTCATGATCGGACTGATTCCTAAGAGAATAAAGCTGTATTCAGTTTGGATTCATTTTACAAAAGGGATCACACAAGGACAGCTGGTGGCTTCAGAGCAGCAAGGTCCGTGGATTGCTGGATTTGAAAGAGGCGGGGTAGGTTTGAGTTTGGCAGAAGGAGCAGTTCAGAGTCAGATTGCAGGTTGGTGCAGAGGAATGTGAGTGACGTCCCACTTTTGCATTTTCAGTCTCACTTGAGCATCAGCATTGTCTGCAATTTCCTACAGAGCACAGGGAGTGTGGTGGTGAAGACAGACATGTTCTTGTCCTTTGAAACTTTCACAGTCTAGCTCCACAGGCGCTGAGGGTAATATGATTGTTCCTTTGTTGAACAAATAGTGAGTGCTCTCTTCAAACCTGACACTGCTCCTGGGGCCTGGGTGACAGTCCACAAAAAATACAAACATTTCTGTCCTCACAATACATTACAATTAGGAGGCTAAAACTGGGAGAATTTGAGATAGGAAAGAGTTAGGATACCCCAAGTGAGATGTTATTTCAGTGTATCATTTAAAGTATGCTTCCTGTAACTCGAGCTTATGAGGGAATAAGCCATGTAAATACAAGTCTGACATGGGATGGAATTCCAAACAGATGAAGCAAACAGAAAGTTCAAAGATTCCAATGGACATGGACATTCAATCTGCTGTAGGAACACAGAGTAAAGACTACTGCTGCAAAAGATAGGAGAAACAGTCAAGGAAATAACATAAAGAACGCTCAATTTCGTATTTATTTTAATTCCCCAGTACCTACCACTGATGAATAGTTTTATAAGGCAATTGACAAGAGAAGAAATAAACAAAGGAGGAGAAAAAAATTTTTAATTGTGGAACTAAGAGAAAAATATTGGAAGAAATAGAAACCCTTGGAACAAATGATCAGCTCACCAAGGGACATGTTCACAAATGTGCTCTACTTGCTATTGTAAGGGAGGTCTTGGAAGTTGGGATTGCTCTATAGGAGGCATTCTGCCTTTCAGCCTTTTTGGCACATGAAGATGTGCTTTAGACTTTTGCCTGCCCTCTTTTTTGCTTGTTTTTTTGGGTGTGTGTGTGTGTGTGTGTGTGTGTGTGTGTGCGTGTGTGTGTGTGACAGAATCTCGCTATGGAGTCCAGGTTGGCCTTGAACGCAATATGTAGGCTCATCTGTCCCCAAACTCATGACAATCCTCTTGACTCAGCTTCCTGGGCTCTAGGATGGCAGGCATGTGCCACCACATCTGGCTTGCCTACCATGTAGCTATTGTGTGTTACCTTATTTTGTCCTTCCTTAATGAGATTGACGTTACCAATCCCACCTACTGTGGACCTTTTAAGAAGCCACTCCACGGGCTTTTTAAAATAGCTCAGCAGATTAAAAGCACCTGCATGCAAACGCCAGGGCCAGGGGTCAGATGTTCGATCTCCCGGGCCTTAGGTGCTGGCCCCAATGCTGGGGCATGCTGAGACAGCAATTAAGACTGGGCATGGTGACATGCACCTGTAATCCCAGCATTTGAGAGACTATAAACAGGCAGATCACTATGAGTCCGATCTAGTAGTGAGACTCTGAACACCCTATAGACCCTTCCCTAAAAGGCAATAAATAAATAAATAAATAAATAAAAAGCCACTCCAGGTCCCTGCAGCCTAAACTTTTGTAAAAGGACCATTTCACAGCCTTGTTAATATCCTAGTTATTGTTCTCAGCCCTGTGACACAATACCCAACACTCTCAAATTAAAGGAAGAGAGGTTTACCTTGAAGCACAGTTTGGAGAGTTTTCAGTCTATAGTCAGCTGGCTCCAAGGCAGGGCAGCATGGCAAAGAGGCAGAGCAGAGAACTGCTCATTGCATAGCAGTTTATAAAAAAGAGAGATCAAAGGTGGACAGAGAATGGTAGGCCCTCCCAGGCCACGTGCCTAGTGACCCACTTCCATCCAACATCCCCATTAGCTATACTCCATCAGTGGGCTAACCCATTGATGAGTCATTACTCCTTTATGATCCAATCACCTCCTGACCTACAAATGCATGAGGCTTTAGGGCTCATCTAGACATAAACCATAACATTGCTTGCAGGTAGATACCAAGAGTGCTGAGATAATTAGGTCTTTAACCGTTCACCCCCTTTTTGACTCAGTATTTTACTATCTTTGGTCTGTGTCCTACCTATTATCTTACTGCTATGTTGATACCTGGACATACAATTCAGCCTCCCTGGCTGGTGGCCTTAACTTTCTCCTAGCCCAACTTGGAATGTCCTGCTTGACTCGGAACGTTTCCAGAGAACACTTGATTTAATAATACCTGCTGGCCTCCTACCCCTCTCTACTCACCCACAGGCCTTTCTGGAGAGTCCCAGACAATATGAGCCTCGTGGATTTATTGTGAGACCCAAAGGAGATAATATACGAGGATGCAGCTTATAAACTTTGAAGTGTTTTATACTTGTAATGAAATCTTTAATCCTAAGGCCATGAGTTCCCGAACAAAAAGATTACACCAACAGTAATGTCATTTTACAATACCAAAGAGAGCAAAAGCAGGGGACAGGGAAAACAGCAGCTAGGCAGGAGGTCTGTCTTTGTCAAGGTTAAGATGGATCACAGCAAGAAACAGACTGGCCTTTGCGAGCGCCAGGGCAGCTGGTTTGGGTCTAACCCATCAGTCTTCGAGAGAATGCTGTGCACCCCACCTTCCTCTCTGCTCCCCTCTCACGGATGATTTGTTGATTCCTGTCTTTTCCTCCTGCCAGAGTTTTTCTTCTTAGTTTTTTCGATCATAGAGTTTTTTTCTTCCTTTTTCCTCAGGTCTTTGTGTCTTTTTGTTTCTTACTGTGTGACATCTTCCTGCTTCTGCCGCCTTATTATTTTCTGGTTTTTGTTATTTAACCTTGAAACAAATGTCACTATGGTCCCTAAGGGAATGGTTTGAGAAGCTTTCAGTGTACACTGCAGTGACCAGCACTCAACTTGACTATTTTACCTGTTTAGGAAGTCTATTTGCTGTAACAAAATGATTCCTCAAGAGAAAGGAACTGAGAAACATGGTGAAAAGGTGATGCATAAAGAATCAGTGTATCCAGAGTGTACCACTGCTGATGCTGGGGTAATCCTTGCCACACCTAGCCTCAGGCAGGGCTCTATTTTTCCTACTCATACAAAGAAGGAGCTGAACTGGAATAACCTCTAAAGTCTTGATGTGCTGTTTTCTGAAAATATTGTGTTCATATGCAATGCGGAGAATCATAATTCTTTTGGAGGGATGTAAAAGAGTAGAAGCTGATGTGGTGATTGAGCTATTGGAATAAATTAGTCATGATATTTTCCTACCCCTTTGTGTTACATTCCTACACCCAGAGTCTATAATCAGTGCCTGAAAATACAAATTGGAAGCTCTGTCTCCCCAAATAACTCTCTACTGTGTCTGAATATCATGTCTACTCACTGAAGTACCAATTGATTGTATGTGGACTGACAAATCTTGAATAAATTATCTTTGTTTCCAAAATATGGCATTGGAAGATTGCTTAGGACTTGATGAAAGGGAATAAACAATACTGAAGGAAGCCCCTGCGGACAATTCTCACACGAGGTGAGTGATGAAGCCAACAAAGCTTTTCAGTCACTTAGCTAAGTGGCCTGGAGTTCTACAGTCCACTAAGTCCTGGATTGGTAAAAATCAAACACCATTGATTCTGGCATCTACTTCAGCAAGAATTAAACAACCTCTGTCTCTAAAGCAAACAGCTGTTTAGCCACCAGAGTGAAAATAATTTCCATTGAATTCAGAATCACTTTTATGAAACTATATGCTAAAATCAAGAGGTCATCTTATTGACTCAGTTTCCTTAAAGTCCAGATTGATGATCCCATATAATAGATATTATGAAGAATAACTTATGCAAAAATATGTGTGGCAATGACTTCTAGCTGTATAGTCTGAGTGTAGAGGAAAGGTGAGTGAGTTTATACAACTGGTTGCAAAAAATTTTTATGCCTCCCAGTTCCTTATTCTTAGTGCATGCGAATCAGAAATTCTGACATTTTTTTTCCTTTTTTTTTTTTTTGGTGGAACCGGGAATTGAACTCAGGCCCTTGCGCTTGCCAGGGAAGCCCTTATTCCACTGAGCCATCTCCCTGGTCCAAATTCTGACATTTTTGCAAAATCCAAATCCTTAATCTTGTTGTAGCTATGTGGCCACTCCTTTAGATTCTTTATGTTCTTCCTACTATCATGGAACCAGCATCTCTATCACTATGGCAAACAGCATCCTAATTGGATTCAGATCTCACCACCTCTCACCCTGAATGTTCTCTTCTTTCTCTTATATATGGTATTCTTCCCTTTCTGTTACATCATCATCAAAGACAGAAAAGTTCAAAAGTTTTCATTATCAATTTTATTGAAAAACAAATAACAATAAGGCTGTTTCAAAACATGTTAGTAGGACAGTCACAATAATTAATACATTGCATATTGTCTTCGTAGTAGTTATTCACAGTACAAGATGCACACATGATATCCTGTCCAAATATTATTAGTACAAATCTATATTCTCATTGAACTAAGAGAAAGTAGATATATATCTATCCTATCTATTTTGTATATACATGTATATATTTTTTCACTACAAAATGGTCCTTCATTTACATTTCCCTTTTTTGTTTAGTTTTGTCAGAGATGGGTATTCCATTGCCATTTAAATATTGTAGGTGCGTGAATTCAGCAAAATAATCCAATATAGTCCAGTAGTCCACAATAGTAATGGGTAATCCAGAGGACTGGCAATGTCAAAAACTGTTGACTTGAGCATTTTATAGCTCAGTATATTAATATGGCTTTACTATTTATACCTTGTTCTTATATTTTTCTGCTGAATGATTAAGACCAAGATAAAGCAAGACCCATATAATAAGAAATGTAATTTTTATATCTGACAAAGTCAGTCAAATCCCCTCAGGATTTACCCTGAAACCCTGTACCACAGTTTGTAGATCCTTTGTCAGTGTCAGCCATGTGGACAAGTCACGGCCATTGCTTGACCGTTTTTTACCTGTGAAAGCCTGATATAATGTTTTCTCTCCATGTGACTCTCCTTAGGCACACTCTACATCATCAATCACTTTCCTCTTTGGCCCCATAATCTCCTTGATCAGAAAATTTGGGACACTACTGAGTTATAGGATGTTATAGTGCAGGTTTTCTTATGTCCTGATTCCTCACTGATCTTGAATGGCTAGGGATAAAATGTTGGCCTTTTTTGTAGCTCTTCTTTTTCTCTAATTTTTGGTCTGCAAACTTAAGCTGTTAACCCTACAGAAGAGAAGCTTTCTACTGTCTCTTCTTTTAGAAGCCAAACTAAAAATTTATCATGTGCCATATCACCTTTTTGTTACAACTTCATTTCTCAGACTGCTTTTCCCAAAAAACACAATACACTTTGGAAGAGACATCATTCTTATTACAGGTCATTCAACTACCCTTTATAAGGTGTGACATTTAAGTTGTAATGTAAGAACTTGACTGGTTTAAGTAACATTTACAGTAGTGATGCAAACTTCTGGGTGTTTCCAGGTGAGTGATGGAAGCATGACCCGGGGTACCATATATGGTCCCCGGCCCCTTCCTCTCAAGTGCTGCTTCCTTGCTCAGCTTTCTGCATGCTGTGATCTAAGTTTAGTCTGCCTAACTTTCTACTGTGTTTCATCCTTGGAGCCAGTATGCCATAGAATGAATCTCTTGAAACTGTGAACCACATGAAATCTCTTATGCTTTTATTCGTTGTGGTCAGGTATTGGGTTTCAGTGATGAGGAATGTAATGCAGAAGGCTCACTCCATTCTTTTAAATTCATTTTTACTTTCTTTTTCTTTCTAAAATGGCACATTAACATGTTTATTTCTTACCATAGATACAATGACTCAGTCTCCTTTGATACCTTCCTACTCTCTGTATGATCTATAAATGATGGAATAGCCTATGTCTGCAGTGTGCCTGTGGCCCTCCCACGCAGCTACCTTCTTCATTAAAAATCTCAAACTATCCCTTTGATCTACACATGCTTCACATTTAATATGAAATAACCTAAATAATTTGTATGTTTAGCAGACACCTTGAAACTAAACTGTTGCAAACAGAACCCTTGATCTCTGCCTACCCAAAAGCCTCTATAGCCTTTGCCCTTACAGTATCATCTACCATCAGGTCCTGCTTTCCATTAGACATGTAGCGCTCATCTTTCATGTCTTCTTATTTTCATACTGCCCGCATCCAATCAATCAGCAAGAGAAATAAGCTATGACTCCAATGTATTTAATGAATTCTGCACCTTTCTGTATTCTGTATTACAAATCTAGTTCAAAGCACCAGCTCTCCTGTACTCATAATAGTCATTGTATTGATCTGCTTGCTCCTCCCCATCCCCACTTTTAGGTGATTTTATACAGAGCAGACAGCGTGATTCTTTCAGAAGTTGGTCAGATTATGTTATTCTCTAATATAACACCCTCTTATGACTTTCTATTTACATTTAGAATAAAATCTATACTCATTTCTTTGAAATGTGGCTTAGTGTTAAAGTACTTACCTAATACACAAAGGTACTGGTTTGAATACTTTTTGTAAAAAATATTAAGTTGCTTACTATGTCCTTCCAGACCTAGATATACTTAGCCTCTGCCTACCTCTTTGTGCTTAAATTCTAATCTTTGACTACATCATACTTTCTTTCTCAAGCATCAATTTCTTCCTATTCTAGGATGTTTACACTAGTTGTTCACTTTTGTGTTTATCAGCCATTTTTATCATTCTTTTGCCCATTATATATGGGAGTAGAACTATAATTTGCATGTGGAATTTGAAGAGATTGAACTGTAGATATTGCAGCTGCAGTACAAAAGTTCACAAAGAGATACTTGAAAATAAAATCAAATATATTAAATTGCAAATACTTGTAAATAATGTCTTAATAGTACTTTTGAAGTGATGCTTCTTGAATTATATGCTATTTTTGATTATCATATAATTATGTTGCTGAATGATGGCGTAGTGTAATTAAAAGGATGCTAAAATCATAATATTTGTAAAAGTAATTTATCTACCATGATGACAGTTAGATTGGCTTTTATTCAATAGTAGTGTAATGTAATTGGCATTTTGCTTAATTCTGTTTCTTTAAATTGAAATGGAAAGAGGATATCAGATATGCAATGAATAAAGAGGTTATATTTCCATAACTTTAGAAATTTTTATTTTATAAGAATTTTGTTAAACTATTTTTAGGTTATGGCTGATGGACATAAATCTTGATTTGATGACCTCAAATAATTACATTACCAAGAATAACCATCCTTTTTTGCTATCAGACTTGATTAAATCCAGCCTTTTATTGGAATGACACTATTAGGAAAGGAATAATCCCATCTTTGTGACTAAATTGGGACCACAGCAATCAATACATTCACTGACCTTTTAAAGTTCTCTTACCCTGAATGATGACTTCATTGAATTTTACCAAGAGTTTAAAATCTGACAATGAGTTGTACTTAAAGTATCCTCTAAGAAAGTGACAATATCAGTTCAGATGGGGTTTTCTAGCATTATAATGTTGCAGCATGCAGTGAGTCAGCTGACTTAAAATGAGGTTGAGCCAGGTGACTGACTATGTTTGAGATCTGGAATGAAAGTTGACTTCTAAGCTTATGGGTCACACATTATTGATTTTTGTTTAGAAAAATCTCACAAGTCACAAAATCTGCTTATTCGTTCTAAATATAATTTCCTTTTGTGAAAGAAGGGAATTTTCCCAGTGGACTGATATTCCTCTTGTCCTTTACAAATGCAACTGATATACTAAAAACAAGCCATCTGTTACCTTCTAATTTTGCCACAATGAAAACTTGTATTATAAGAAAACCACCTTTCATAAGCATGTACGAGAAGACAAATGTACACATGGAGATGAAGTTACAAACTTGTTTCATCTTTCGAAGTTGATCAAATCATCATATAAGTAGACAGTTTCTATGGTTCATCATTAAATATATATATATATATATATATATATATATAGTTTTTGTAGATTTAAACATAGACTTTTAATCAACATTACAAAAAATTGCACACTTTGCACTGGGAAGTGAAGGTTGGTGTGCATGAAATAGGAGCTCTCAGGAAGCTATATATAATTTTTTTCTTCCAAAAACTTTTTTCTTTTTGCATATAAAAACACTTTACTAAACATTTTATAAACTATTTCAATATTTAAAAGACATTTTAAAATATTGGTCAAGGGGGACCAAATGGCTCTCATGCACATACTTTGCCTATGTTTGATTGCATTTGTCACATACCTCAAACATCATACCTTTGTTCTTATGAAATGAAAAATGGCATTGTGAAATTTGTCTCAGAACTTGGGGAAACACCACCATCTGAATTACAACTTAGTAAATTCCACTTTTCACAAAATTCACTGATAACTGTCATGAGTTAAGTTTTCCTCCATTCTACTATTTCATTTTATTAGATAAAAACAGTGATGGCCAGATATGGTGGTACATTCCTCTAAACCCAAGAGTTGGCAGGCTGAGGCAGGAGGATAGCCAGGAGCTTGAGGTCTTCCAAAAAACTCTTGCAACAGAATTTTTTTTTAGTATTTTAGGGAAAGGTCTACAGGTGTTCAGGGTCTCACTACTAGATCAGACTTGTAGTGATCTATCTGTTTACAGCCTCCCAAGAACTGGGATTACAGGCATGCGCCACCATGCCCAGTCTCAATTGCCATCTCAGCACATCCCGGGGGCAGGCCCAGGTATTGAACCCTCGGCCCCTGTGCTTGCTTGCTGGCCTTTTAATCTGCTGAGCTATTTGGTCAGTCTGCAAGAAGAATTTTTGAAGTGAGAAGAGCCTTGAGAGAGCAGGAATGGATGCAAAATAAGTCAAATACAATGTGAATTTAAATAAAGCCTGAAGGGGCCAGGGAGATGGCTCAGTAGAATAAGTGCTTGCCTAGCAAGTGCAAGGGTCAGAGTTCAAATTCCTGGTTCTGCAATAAATAAATAAATAAATAAATAAATAAAGCCTGAAAGCATAATGCAATGTATCAAACTGAAAAAAGGTGTTCTTGGAATAAGGAATGCACTCCAGTGTGTGTGGTTTCATTTGAACCATGTTGTGAGAAAACTGAGTCTCATTTTTAATTAAAATTTGCTCTGAGTCTTGTGACCATTTGGTACAGACAAAGGTTTGAAATTATATTTATCTTTTTAAATCATACATGGTAACTGTGAGGCTCTAGGACCTCTGAAAATAACAGTTATGTGATTACAAATGTTTAAGCTATTTTCTTTTTTATTTCTTTCTGTTTCTTCTTCTAAGATTTGGCAAACCTACCCCTTAAATGCAAAAATGTTACAATAATAACAGTAAGTCTGATTTATTTTCACTTAGGCTACTTCCATTATATTATCAAATTATATTTATGGCACATGTGAAAGTATGAAATTGGAGTGAACATTAAGTTCAAATACCCTTTTTCTGACACAGTAACTTTTGCAATCTCTCTGAGCCTCCATTCTTTCAGCAATGGAAAGGATTAAGAAGTCTTAGAAAGAATCTATAGGCATTTCTTTGGCTTATTTTCTTGCTGCTAAAACATAATATCTGATACCCACAAATTCAAGGAAGAAGGTTTATTTTCGCTCACAGTTTGGCATATATTCAGTTCGTGGTCAGCTGCTCCCAGGCATCTGACTATGGTAAAGAGGCATGGCAGGGGAAAAGCAGCTCATGCCTGGTGGCAGTAGGAAGCACTTAAGGGAAGACTAAAAGAGATAGAAGCTTCCAGATCACAGCCTCAGTGACCCAGCACCTACAACCATTCTTCACTTCGAATGGAATACTCAGAAACTCAACAGTGGACTATCATGAACATCACATGCCTATGATCCCAGAAGGCTTTGGGCATGCATCAAGATACAACCAAAACCAGTATTGAATCAGAAAATGTACATGAAAGTCCTACTTTGAGAGTCAGTAATCACTGAGTGGTCATGGTCCCTCCTCACATTTTAGCCTCAATGGTGCAACAGTCTTATCTATATGTATTCCTGTCATCTTACGAACACACTACTTTAATATCTCCATAACCATCATTTGGTACCAATATGTTTATAAAAATAACACAGACATAATTTAGTAATCATGTCATTCTTTTTCCAATTGCCATATTAATCAATGGTTTATTGAATAGGCTTGAATCTGTTTATTTTGATGACGTTTCTCAATAGTCTTTTGACTCTGTTGGGTAGTCTTCATAATGATTACATGCTGCTCACAGGCCTGGAAGAAGTAATATGTTAACAGCTACCTGAGTACATTTTTAAAAGAGAAAAAATATCTTTGGAATGTGTCATTTTTTTATAACCAAAACAGTTCATCCTCCGCGGGCATGCTGTCTGCCTAAGGTCCTAAGAATGACATCAGTCATTCAGACTGTCATGTTCCTTTGATGATTTCTGGATGAGCCCACCTGCTGTACAACTTCTGCTTATTCTGTCTACTTGGGCGTCTAGCAATCTAATTTGTATTAATTCACAGACTTCAACAAATTATTTTCCTTTTTTTCTGTTTAAATTTTTGACACTTTAGGCCTGATAGCTCAGTGGAATACAGCACCTGCTTAGGCAAAGCATAGTATCCAGGGTTTGATACCCAGCCCTGCCCCCAGGGCACGCTGAGATGGTGATTGACACTAGGCATGGTGGTAGCACATGCCTGTAATCCCAGGACTTGGGAGGTGAAAACAAGAGAATCACTATCAGTCCAATCTTTGTAGTGAGGCCCTGTAGACCCTGTGTTAAATACAGAAAAATAAATAAATAAATAAATAAATAAATAAATTTAATAATCTCGGCAACCCATTCAGGACCCCTCCTGTCTCTCAGGAGCTAGGATTCACCATCCTTATTCACAATAATTTTTGCTTTTCCTAAAATAAATAAATCTAATATTCTTATAGATAATTTTCCCCCAAGTAATGTCATTTAAGCATATAGTCTTATTCATTATGTTTTAAAACTACATTCAATAGGATTCATCTTGCTATGTGCATATTTCAATGAAATTTTAGATAGAGTCTTGCTAATCTCTAAATTTCCAAGCCTGGGTTTGCACTTAAAATCCTGTTCTTTTATTTTGTTTTGCTTCTATTCTGTGTGTCTTTGTCCCCAAGCACAATGCTCCCTCACCTATCTTACCATCTGTTGGCTTGTATAGTTCACATTGCTATGGGCTTTTCATGCAACTCATCCCGCCTTTCCATCTTGTGAGCTTTAGTTGGGACCTGACTGTGTTGCTGGCATTCTCTGGGCCTTTCCATGAGGTTCACCTCTGTCCTGGAATCTGCAAGGGGAGAGGTTTCTATGGTTTCAGGTACAAAATTAATGCCTACAACAGCTTGTCAATCTCTAAACTGTGTTTGATGCTTTTGTTATTTTGAATCATACTACTTTAGCTAGGTTGTCAGAGCTGTTGTAATCAATTGTCCTCTCCCTTCTGTAACAATATTGGAAATCTCTACAGTAAAAACCTCACCACAGCTCAGCACCAAAGACTTGGAGACTAAACCGAACAGATACTATCCAATACCTCAATCTTAAATAACTGGGAAGGTAGGATCTTATACCAGTCACAAGTGAAGAACCTCCTACACACAGAAGACATTCCTAAGGAACAGATTTTTCCTCAATAGGGCTTAGTACTAGAGGTATAGCTACCTGATAGTAAAGCTTACAAGGATCTATATGGAAAATCAAAAAAATTTTAAAGAGGCAAAAATTAATGGAAATGATACAGAATTTCAAAACTAGATGATAGGCAATTAACAATTGATCAAACAATGTCAGCACTAAGAGTCCCTTTCAGGCAAAGGACTTCTATCATGAACATAAAATGAACTGAAAAAATTGCACCAACAAATTCAAATACCAAATCCAAAAATGGAAAAGAGGGAGGTGAATACACACTTCTCAGAAGAAGAAATACAAATAGAAAATAAATACATGAAAAATGTTCAACATCTCACAGGACTGTCCTGCTAAAATGCTGTATATAGTTCGATTTCTAAATTTCTGTGTAAAAATATGTAATCATTTATTCATATTTTTAAATGTTTTTTATTTTTTAATTTTTTCTCTGTATTCTGTAGAGACGTAAAGTTCAACATATCAATACTAGATGGAAAATACCTGTTCCATGTTATGCCTAAGATGTTTGATGTTCAGACAGATAGTGAGGTTAAGCTCAACTGTATATGTTGTAGGGTAATAATAAGCTTCTATTCTGGAGAGTTAACCACATAAGTTTTCAGACCAAAAATTAGATAAAAAGAAGGGCTACAAGGATAACCTACATTTTGGCCCAAGCTTTTCAAGGACAGTGAAGACTCAGGACATAGGAGAACTTATACTGTAACATCATGTAACTCAGTTGTGTCCCAAATTTTCTGGTCAAGGAGATTATGGGGCCACAGAGGAATGTGATCGTTGATGTAGGGTGTGTCTAAGGAGTGTCCCATGGAGAGAAAACATTCTCTCAGACTTTCACAGAGAACAAATTGGTCAAGCACTGGCCTTGACTCATCCACATGGCAGACACTGATAAAGGATCTGCAAACTGCGGTACAGGGAAGCAGGATAAATCTTGAGGAGACTTGACTGACCTTATCAGATATAAAAGATACATTTCTTCTTATATAGGTCTTGCTTTATCTTGGTCTTAACAATCCAGCAGAAAAGTGTAAAACCAAGGTATAAAAAGGAAAACCATATTAATATGCTGAGCTGTAAAAGGCTCAAATCAACAACTTCTGACATTGCCAGTCCTACCGATAACCGACTACTGTTATGGACTACTAGACTATATTGGGTCATTTTGCTGAATTCATGCACCTACAATATTTAAAAGGCAATGAAATACCCATCTCTGACAAAACTAAACAAAAAAGGGAGATGTAAATGAAGGACTATTTTATATCTGTATATGCAAAATAGTTAGGATAGGTATACAGCTACTTTCTCTTAATTCAATGAGAAGAAAGATTTGTTCTCATAGTATTTGGACAGGACATCCTGTCTGCATCTTGTACTATGAATAACCTCTAGGCAGACAACAATATGCAATTTATTAATTATTGAAACTATCCTATTAATCAGTTTTGAAACTGCCTCATTGCTGTTTCTAAATAAAATTAATAAACAACATGTTCAACATCATTGGTTATTGAAGAAATGAAAATCAAAAGAACACTGAGATTCTGTCTCACCCAAGAAAGAACGGCTTTCATTAAGAAATCAAAAGGAAAGCAGGATCTCAAGGACTAACTAATCAAGAGAGGGAAAGGGAAAGAGCTAGGAAACATGAATATGTCAAGCCATACAGTTATATGCAGAAGATGGGCAAGGCAATGATCCTGAGAATCTTCAGAAGATTTTTTAATCTAGCAGTTAATTGGAAAG
>NW_004524686.1:4394632-4396184 GCF_000260255.1 Octodon degus | reverse complement strand
TCTGTGTATTCAAAGTGGTTAGATAGATATATAGTTACATTCTCTTAATGAATAGAGGGATTTGTTCTAATGGTGTTTGTAAATAGGATATCATGTCCACATCTTGTACAGCAATTAACTACTAGGAAGAATGTATGCAATGTGTTAATTATTGAAACTGTCCTACCAATTTGATTTGACACTGTCTCTTTGCTATTTGTTTATCAATAAAATTATGGGAAAAAAGAAAGAAATCAATCATTATCAAGTACTCTCAGGGCTGTATGGAAAAAGAAACCTTTCCACACTTTTTGTGGGAGTGTAGACTGGTAAAACCACTGTGGAAAATACTTTGGATATTCCTCAGAATGTATGATTAGAGGTCAAATTCTAACCAGCTATCCCCTAGAAGAATTAAAGACATCATACCACAGCAATATACTTGCACATATGTTTAAAGTACTACAATTTTCAATAGCTAAATCTTGGAAACAACCCTAATGCCTATCAACTGAGGATTGGATAAAAAATACAATTGAGTACTACTTATCCATAAACAAGGAAAAACTTATGGTTTTCATAGGTAAATAGATGCAACTCAAGACCTAGTTATAGATTAAAAAAATCAGAGTCATATGTGTAAACATCACATTATCTTCCTAGTGTAAAAATCTAAAAGAGTAAATAAGATCTAAAAGGTACAATGAATATTGTGAAAGGGAAGGAAACTACTCAAAAAGGAAGAAAAACTAGGATGGGAGTTAAGAGAACTGAAGGAAAGGGATATTAGCTAAGGTAGAGATACTACTAATTTCTTCTAGTTCATTGAAAAGAATGAATTATACTTACATTGTCTGAGTAATTTTGCCCACCTCTATCTTGTAATCTGAGCAACTACTTTGAAGTTAATATTATACAATACGTTAACCATTGTTGTTTTCCTACTATCTTGTTTTGAAAGTCTGTATTCTGTTGATATACTTTTTCTCTCTTTAAAATAATGGAAAATAGAAAAGGAAACCCCATTCTTAGTGATAGAGATATAAATACAAATATACATATAGATATACATATAGATGATATAGATATTATTTTTACTATAAGTAATTTACAGATATCATATCATTATCTTTTTGGATAGCATAGTTTCTGGTGAGAAATCTAAATCCATTTTCAAAATATCATTGTACATTTTTATGTAAACAATCAAATTTCTTCCTCTGAAAGGTTTATGGATTTTTCACTTCATCTTTATCTTCCAACTGTTTTATTATGGAGACTCTTGTTGTGTTTGGTTGTTTTCCTGTATTCTTTCATACTGGTAAAGTTATATGAACCTGTGGGGCATATCATTTTCCAGAAAATTGGAAGAATAAATTGTTTTTAATTGAAAATATTTTTTGATCCTACCCATTTGCATTATTTTTAAATATACATCTATTAAAACTGCTGTTTATTGTCTACCAGATTGCATTCTGAATTTTAAGTCTTTTTTTCTCTCTCAAATACTATTTATAACATTGCCTACTGAAATGTCTTGTTTATTTATTTATTTATTTATTTATTTTTATTT
>NW_004524686.1:4366311-4393876 GCF_000260255.1 Octodon degus | reverse complement strand
GAAAGAAAGAAAGAAAAGAAAGAAAGAAGAAAGAAAGAAAGAAAGAAAGAAAGAAAGAAAGAAAGAAAGAAAGAAAGAAAGAAAGAAAGAAAGATAGATCCCAATCTCCATCTAAGATGATCTGGATTGTCGGTCTCAGTGGGAGTTAGACCATCAAAAACAAGTCGCTTGGGGCCAGGGAGGTGGCTCAGTAGAATAAGCGCTTCACTGGCAAGCTTAAGGGCCTGAGTTCAATCCCCAGTTCCACCAAAAAAAGAAAAAAAAAGTAATTTATCAAAATTCATGTATCTGCTCTTATATTGCCATGTTTTGTTCAATATTTACTAGAAATGCACTATGTGTTAGGTATTAAATTAAGAGATAATGACTAATTTATAAGGGCTGCCATTTGCTCAATTAACTGCCTTCTCATTGTAAAACCAGAAAGATGTCCTTTTGTAAACACATTGGCTTCCTTTATTTTTTTGCATTTTAATATTTTAATATATGTTATTAGTAAAGAATTACATTCCTTGCTGGGAGTTGGTGTACATAGAGAACACATCTAAGTTCCTTTCTGTCCTCTTTCCCTCCATCCATCTCTCGGTTCCCTTACCCTTTGAGAGACCTATCTCACTGTTGCCTATTACCTATTTTGCATATCATTTATGTTCCTTTAGAAATCATGCCCTATTTAAGCTTTATTTTCCCTCTCCTCATATGAATACAATATTTGTATATTCAGTAGCTGCTCCATATTTTCTGTTTCAAGGACTTAAGATGTGAACTACTGTGGAGTTTGCCTGTGTTAGTAGGAAGCTCAGTGATTTCATTCACATTGTAGGTATTTTTGGAATGTTTTAGGAAATGGTTGGTGGAATGGGCAGAGAGTTATGGCCTATTGCTTGTCTATCTCTTTTGCTGCCATTAATTCCCAACTTCTTGAAGTGACCTTCTTTCCTAATTCTGAATAAATGAAATTATTTTTATGTTTTGTCAGTTAATAATTTTAAACCAGAGAGTGTATCTCTTTCCAAACTGTGGTACACAAAGTACTAATTTCACTATATGACAATAGGTATCTACATACCTCTAAAATAGTCTGCCCCTAAATAAGTTTAGAAATATCATGTCAAACAAAGTTAAGTTTCCCAGAGATTTTAGTAGGCATAATTACATTATGTGAATTTAGAATCTTCAAAAGAAGAAAGCAATATAAATAGTTTCATCCTAGTATTTGAATATAAAACTTTTTATAAAAAAGAACATCTCTTAGGATTTGCATTTAGTAAAACATTCTCTGGGAAATGCTGCTCATGGGGAAATGAATTTTAGTATTGATGTTCTATCCTTGTCTGTAATGACCCTTAGAGGAACATAGACTTTGCCTCCTATGGAGTTGATAAATGGACTTTACCATGCCTTGTATTTTCTTCAGAATTAGGTCCAGAATAGTTAAAGCCCTCCAGTTACATCTCAACCTGTCCTGGAGGTGAATTTCTCAGCACAGCAAGACAAAATCTTGTCAGACATTACATTCTTTGGCGAATTGTGCTTCCAGTTGTTTCCCAGTAAAATAAGTCTCTATCCAAAAATGTATCTCCTTTCTGGCTGACTGACCATCTTGCACAGAAATGTATGACTTGCATATAACAGTTGGGCTATGCTAAAGCATATCCCAGTGTGTTCCAAACTCCAGTTGGCAATTTGAATAGCAGAGTCATAAAAATATTTCACACTCAAGCAATGTGCAAGGAAACTGTATGTCCTTTATTTTCTTTATAACTAGCTTTTTCTTAAAGCTCACACTCACTGTTTAGTAGAGGAAAGCAATTTGTAATCTTCATTTAAGTTTTTCTCAAATACAACAAGCTGAACAGTTAGTATAAGCAATGCCCAGTCCTTCTAGAACAAAAACCTTAGCACCATTAAGATTTCTCATCCTTCCCTCTATCTTGTTCATTTTATGAGTAGTATCTGGGTACAAGTATATGACTAGGAGGAGGAGTAGGTACATGCTTGTGAGTTCGATATGATTTCATGTGACTTAAGTGGGAGGCAAGACATTACAACCTTCTCACTGCCTTTGACATTTGCTGATATCTCTGATATCTGCTGGCCTTGTTGGAATTTGTGTGCCTACATCTTGTTTGCACCTTAGTCTTTCTTCCTTGATGAAATCATGGGAACTGAGAATCCTCCCTGGCCAACTCAGTTAACTGGATCATATTCAGATCCTCTCATGTGAAAATCACTCAGGTATCTGATGTGTCTTCCATGTATCCCTCTTTAGTTCTTTGCTTTAGGTGCTGGTGGTATTAACTTGTTCTGCATATTTTTTTTTTTGGTGGAACCAAAAATTGAACTCAGGCCCTTGCACTTGCCAGGGAAGTGATTATTCCACTGAGCCAATTCCCTGGCCCTTTGTTCTGCCTTAACTAACAAGTCCCATGGCAGATTCCCTCACAGCATATGCCAAGGCTGACAAGAAAGGCTGAGGAGAGTCATGTGTCTGACCACACTGCACATCTCATTGTATTTTAATGAGGCAGACCCCAGAATGATGAGCCCTAGCATATCAGAGGACAGCAGCCAAAGGCTGTCTTAATGCTTGGTGCTGCCTTCCTACTTTGGGCACTCATGAGACTAGTGTACCTCAGGGACTTGTCCTTTCCGTTTCACCCTTATTTCACATTTTCCCTCTTCTCTATCCATCTTCCAACTATACTATTTTAAGAAATATGCCTCACTGCAGAAATCAGTATGAACTGAGTCCCCAAGGTTAAGAGAGGACAGGAAGAAACATAGAAATTCTGATTTAAGCTAACACTCTGCCTCCTAAAGAAACTGACTTGCTGTGGTAGAAGTTATGTGCAAATTCTTTGTTCATTTGCTCTGCAATAAATCTTCATCTTCTGGAAGAATGGGTGCTTCAGACCACTGATAAAACAAAGCTTTGTGCTCAAAGTGGTCACTGAGGGAAAACATTCAACATTTTAAAAAGATATCACCTCTATTATACTTACCGTATTTTCATGATATGTTAGCCATACATGTTGCTTATTTAGTAATTTTATTTCTTTACCCTTTAAAATGCAACTTAGGGACGGCCAAATAGCTCAGCAGATTAAAGCGCCTACAAGCAGGCACAGAGGCCAAGGGTTCAATCCCTGGCCCTGCAGTGCCGGCGCTGCCTCTGGGACGTGCTGAGATGGAAATTGAGACTAGGTGTGGTGGTGGCACATGCCTGTAATCCCAGCTCTTGGGAGGCTGTAAACAGGTGGATCGCTAAGTCTGATCTAGTAGTGAGAGCCTGAACATGCTGTAAACCCTTCCCTAAAATACAATAAATAAATAAATAAATAAATAAATAAATAAAATGCAATTTAGCTATAACTATCTATTTATTTATTTATTTTGGTACTGGGAATAGAATTCAGACCTTGCGCTTGCTAGGCAGTCACTGTGCCACTGAGCTTTATCCCAAGACCCTAAAATGTATTTCAAAAAAGAACATATCAAGCATAGGTAAAGGATTTGCCCTCATTGTTTCCCAAGTCAACTTTCTCTTCAACTGCATTGACCTGAGCTGGCATTCCACTGGACCCTGAAACGCCTCCTCCAAGCTGAACCTAGCACTCCTGCTGATCTGCTCACTTGTTTCTTTCATCCTCCCTTCTTTTCTGCTCCCAGAACAAACGCCAAATAGTACATCCTGCTAGCTTCCCTGCACCAAGGCAAGGACTTCCTG
The DNA here is from genome assembly GCF_000260255.1 of Octodon degus. Taxonomy (NCBI): domain Eukaryota; kingdom Metazoa; phylum Chordata; class Mammalia; order Rodentia; family Octodontidae; genus Octodon; species Octodon degus. The sequence continues at coordinate 4,390,146 of NW_004524686.1, read as the reverse complement.
CTCCACCCTTGTGCTGCTGGATTTGTGTAGGCAGAAAAGGACAATCTACATGCTACTAATTAGTTTTGCATGAGTACTAGTTTTCTTTATAAACCACAAAACTTACTTAGTGATGTCCGTTGTTTCATGTTACCCTTCATAAGTCAAGTGGACTTGTGATGATCATACAGGGATGATCTTTCATGCTAGTCTTCATTTATAGTGCCCATAAATTGGCATTATTGATGAGACTCTCTTCACCACATTATTCTAAAGTTATATTCACTTTAACAAATCTGCTCATCATGTTGCCGTATATGCATTTGAAGGCCTACATTCCCACAGCATAATTTGCTATGTTGACCTTAGTATCTCTGCATAATTTCTTTTTTGCAATTTTGCCTTCTGTTTGCCTTAGTAACTGGTTTCGGGGGTTTATCAGCTAACATTTTCTACCCTTCCATCTTGTTCAGTTCAAACAACCATATCTGGCCTTACTTTTTGGAGCTACACGGTAACTAACAAAGAACCCACCAATCTGACATGTAAGATTATAGTTTTAACCTCATACTGTTCGCTCAGTTAACAGATAGTATCAAGTACCTACTAGGGTTGAAAGGCACCTTTCCAGGCAGTGAAGATGCAGTGGTTAAAAAAAAAAAGTTCAGTGAATTCCTTGCTGTCCCTAAGCTTACATTGTAGAGAAAGGAGCCAATATAAAAATAGAAAAAATAAGAGGACGATATTATAGGTAAATAGGGGTATTTTATTCCATTTCCAGCAGCATATCTCTGATGAGGTGATTTGGAGCTAGACCTGAAAGATAAGGAGCCAGAGTGTGAAGCTTTGGGAGAAGAGCTTCCAGAGAGTGCTCAGCGAGCATAAATGCCCTGAGGTGGGAATGACTATTATGTTTTAGATCTAAAATGTCCCACACATCTCCTGCATTTGGAGCTGGGGCTTTTGGAAAGTGATTGGGTTATGAAGATGCTGTCTCCTCAGTGGGTTAATCCATCCATGACTTCCTACCTGAGTGTGCTGCTAGGGCGTGGGGTCTATTTGGAGGCAGTGCGTCACTAGGAGCCAGGCTTTGCAGAGTATGTTCTTGCCCTGTCTCTTCCACTGCTCTCTGCTTCCCACCTACCATGACATGAGCAGCTTTGTTCCAGCATTCATTTTTCCCATTCTTTTTCTGCCTTTGAAACATCAAAGAATATACTGTACCCTCAGAACCTGTCAACCAAAATAAATCTCTCCTTCTCTGAATTGTGTCAGCTACATTTTGTTCTAGCAGTGGGGAAACTGACCAATACAAAGCGTTCAATAAACAAGGAAAAAGAAGAATAGGGTAGGAACAAAATGGACAAAGGGGGGCATGGAATATGAGTTTAAGAGGTCAGGAAGAGATTGATCTTAATGGGGATACTGAGTTTCATCCCAGATTCATAAGAAGCCACATGACAATTTTTATCAATCAGGAACCTTATTTTATAGAGCTTTTATGTAATACGACTTCCTCTAGGAGCCCCTTTACCAAGCAAAGGAAGCTTTTTATGTTTAGTGCTCAACCAGGATTAGGAGGATAGGAAAAATACTACTCATGTGAACAAATTTTTCAATTTCTTGTCTAAGCACAGTGCTTCCTTGGCCTTACTGACATTGCCAGATGCCAGGAGAATAAATACAAGAAAATACTGAATGGGGTGTTTGGTAAAATATTCTGGGTCTTTCATCTGTGTTCCATGCCCATAGGTTAATGGCATACTTTTGTACATGAAGGCAGGTCCATATTGCTTCTAATTCACAGATGCAGGATCTAAGAGATGCTAGACAGATTCACAACATGAAGGCTGAGTATCAGCTTCTAGAGATTTAAGGGAAAGGCTCATTTATTCAAGAAAAGAAAATTAAAATGGAGATCCCAGTCTCACCTCTAGTTTGTTTGGCATCTGTGTCACCAACTACTATTATTTTCTGCTATTTTTCTTTGGTTTTGAAATTTGTCTTTCTAAAACAGCGACCCGAGTTTCACACAACCTATAATTTAGAAATGTTCTATGTTGTAAATTGTACTTCGCTTTCAGTAAAAGTCTTTACGTGTCAAGTAGCAAAACAAGAATGTCATGAAAGAAGGTGTAGTTCCCCATTACAGAGAAAGCAAATGCGCAGACAACCACTGATGGATAATGCAGAAAATACCAAACGGCTGAAGTGAACATGCCTATCAACTTACACTTATAATATGGTGATTTTTCAATGATAGGAGAACATTTGTGGGCCTGTGCTGTCACAGTGGAATAGCTCCAGAGGATACTACTTTCAGAAGGTCAGAGCCCCATAGCTGCTCACTCAGTGTGTTGAAAATCAGTCTTTAATCTTCCGGCTCCTTTGTACTTCTGACATGGTGTCCTTTGTGTGTTACTATTATGGAAATATCCCCGAGGCAAATGCTGTTGTTGGTCGTACTGTGACATTTACCTTCTTTTCTTAATAATAATACTGTTAATAATTACAATGATAACTGCATCTCTAACTTTTCAAGTGTTAAGTACTTCACATCATATTTTCGTACTCTTTGATAGTCCTGTAAGGCAGAATTTCCAGATGAATAAAGTGCCGTTACTCCTATTCTAAGACAGTAGGGCACATTCTGGGAGAGGTCAGAAGATAAGGCCTGTAGGAGAGCACTTCCCCTTCTTTTTCAGCATCATAGTGCTAGCCAAGTGGATAAAACTTGGAAGCCTTTACAGGAGCTTTGCTAATATTAAACAGAAAATTGAGTTCTCATTGCCATTTGAGGTAGGGACCTTTAAACCATCTGGCCTTATTTAGTTTCCCATACTCTGTCAATCTAACCAGAAATAGGCTCTTCCAACGTTCACACTGTTCATATATAACAGCTTCCCTGTGAGCAGAAGACACACACAACGCCTAATTACTGCCCAACTGTGATCATTTGCATAGGATCATCTGGTATATTAAGCTTTTCTCTGTTGCCTCCCAACCCTAGTAAAGTCAGCTTGAAGCTTGCATTTCTGGTAAAATTACAGTTATTCCTCCAGTGAAAATACTTGGTGCTCAAGCACTTATTATAACTAGAATTTCTAAGAGGCAAATTTGAAAAGAGATAAGTGCAGTTGTTGGCACTAATGGGAAGGAAGCTGTGCTCTCATCCCCACCTCACTTTCATTTGCAGAGGGAACTCAGAAGATGGAAAGATCCGACTCTCTGTTTTTGTTTGTTTCTTCCTGTGGCACTAGAAGAGAAGAGAAGCACAATGGCAGGGCTCCCTGAGCTGGGGTGTAGTGGCATCCTGTCTCAGATGTGTGGAAACAAGACAAAAATATGGATGCCATAAGTCTGCATTATTTTCAATTTCATCCTGACTGCTTCATTTAAGCATCTTTCAGAAAAACAATTTGCCTCTATTCTGCATGAGCAAAAAAGAGTCATCTGATGTGTACCATATATTTAAAATCTACCAGGCTTTGCAAAACCTCTACTTGCATTGGAAACTTTGTTCATTCTTGTTGACACACAAAACATTCCCTTTGATCTCAAAATCCCACAGCTGTTTTTTACAATGTCTGTATCCTGCCTGTGAGTGCTACTGTTTATGTGGATAGTACTTTTTGTGAAGGAATCACAGAGCTTTATATTCATGTTTCAAACCCTGCCACTAGTACCACAGTGCTCAGCAACATTACAGAATGGAAGAAATAGCTCCCATTATGAGAGTTGCCTTAGGATTCATTCATCTGATAGACGTTAGAGTCATTACATAGAACTGATTTGACACTTTGTCTCTAAAATGTGAGAAGACTCTTGATGCTTAAAATTACATTTGCAGAAGGGATGGTTGGAAATTACTTCAGTGGTCTGAGATCATGCAGTGGCCAGCTCTCAAATGAAAAGAGAGTGCTATAACACTGGTATCACCACTCTGGCTTCTCTGAGAGGTAAAAAATTCTGGTTTGAGAGGCATCCAATCCAGCTTTTTTTCTCGTCTGCTCCACAGCTTCCCTGGCTTTCTACTGGATCCCCGAGTACACAGATGTTCTGGTGGCCAAGAGTCTGACCACAGTCCACCTGATGAATTGTGTGGCCAGCTGTTTGCAGGTGTGACCAGAAGACACCTGGCTCCTAATCACCTGGAGCAGGAGTTATCAGGCATGATGGACACTGAATGGATGCCGATACAGTTTTCTCCTCAAGTGCTACCATTAGAACCTTGAATGTCATCCAAAGGTCCAATTTCAAAGGCTTGGTCCCTAGGTGGTGCTCTTGGGAGGTGAAGCAACCTTTAAGAAATGCGCTCAGCAGGAGACATTTAAATTATTGAGATGTCTTCAAAGGGCATCCTGGGACTCTTGCCTTGTTCTGTGTTTCTACTTCCTGCTAATGATGTAAGCAGTGTACTCTGGCATGTGCTACAGGCCATTGGCATCTGGTATCCTTACCAGTGCCCCAGAGTTATGGTGGTAACTGGAAATGTGAGTTAAACAAACAATTTCTCACGTTAATGCCCTCAGGAGTTTCACTGCAGTAATTGTCAGCTGATTAAAGCTCCCATGAATTTGGGAAAATAACTGTTTGTCCTGCTTATCTCAAGATGAATGCAGTGATTTTTAATTGTTTTCTATTTTCCTTAAGAAGAAATCTCTCACAAAAACTCACCATGCAAAATAGTCTAATATGGTGCTAAAGGGGTATAGATGGACTTTAACTCGTTGGCCTCAGTGATCTGAGGTGTTTTTTTTTATTTGTTTTGTTTTGTTTTGTTTTTGATCTCTGAGTTATTTCCAGGTAATCCTGGTTTGAAACTCGCTGAAGTGAAACTGATTTATGAAGTACAAAGTGGGACAAAGCCAACAGCTGTGGATTGTAAAATAGCTGAAGGTCAATTTTGAAGGTGGTGGAAAAACAGGGTGTGTGTTTGAACTGGGTCAGCAAAGAATGCTTTGAGCAGGGCAGATTTTCTGGGTGTTCATGTGGTGGCACAGGGTACCAAGGTCTCAAAGTTTCCATGTTTGGCTAAATGCGTCGCTGTTGCCACCTTCACAGATTTAAGAAAATCTGTGAACAAGAAGCCTTGCATTTTCATGGAGATCTATGGCTGGCAAGATAAGTAAGTGGTTTCTTCTGTTGGAATATAAGTTTAACAGAATTCTGACTGCTTCTTATTGCTTTATTCTCTGATTAGAGAAGGACACTCTATGAAAGGGCTTTGGCGAGACTCTGAATCTTACCTTGGGTCTAGGAGTCCAAGGTCCCTCTTCTTTCCTCTTGAAATTGATGGCCTTTTTATGTGAGTTCTAACTTTTCTGCTTTTCATCCCACTAAGTCTTATTCCAGACCTAAAAATGAGCCTTCTGCTGAAGACATTTGATCACTCAACATGTACAAAATAAGTAGAACCTGGGGATGTGGGGATAGACACTGCTAGTATTCATCAGCACTTTTCCTCAGTGAAATAAAGGGAGTATTCTTTAATCTGGATCATCATTACAAGAATGTCAGGAGGTATTTGGAAAGGCGTAAAACTTTTTAATGCTCTGTAGTAACCAAGAAACTGTAAAGTACCTTTTTAAGGCTTGAGAATACATATACATATGTATATATATTCTATGTTTTGATGTTTTAATTTGGATAGTTACACAAATATTCTCTGAACCAGGACACTTTTATATTTCAACAGTGATTCTGTGATTAATTACACTACTTGAACAGTTGTAAATCTATTCTGGCTGGAAAGTCCAGGTTTAGGATTTCCCTCTGATTCCTTTCAAAATGATCACTTTTTTCTTTGTGTAGTGAAAAGAAAAGATAATGCAGCTAGATTTTTAAATTAATTTTATTGAGAAACAAATAGCAGTGAGACAGCTTCAAAACCGATTAGTAGGACAGTTTCAACAATCAATATATTGCATATTGTTGTTTTCATAGTGGTTATTCGTAGTACACGATGCAGACATGCTATCCCATCCAAATACAATTACTACAAATCTTTCTTCTCATTGAATTAAGAGAAACTAGCTGCATATCTATCCCAAATATTTTGTATATACAGATACAAAATGGTCCTTCATTTATATGTCCTTTGTTTCGTTTTGCTCAGGGATAGGTATTACATTGTCATTTAACTATTGTAGGTACATGAACTCAGCAAAATAATCCAATATAGTCCAGTAGTCCATAATAGTAGTGGGTAATCCAGAGGACTGGCAATGTCAGAAGTTGTGGACTTGAGCCTTTTACAGCTCAGCATATTAATATGGCTTTACTTTTTATACGGCGTTTTTATACTTTTCTGCTGGATAGTTAAGACCAAGGCAAAGCAAGACTTATATAACAAGAAATGTAATTTTTGTATCTGACAAGGTCAGTCAAATCCCCTCAGGGTTTACCCTGAGATCCTGTACCTCAGATTGTAGAACCTTTGTCAGTGTCAGCCATGTGGATGAGTCACCACCATTACTTGACCAATGTGCTCTCTGTGAAAGTCTGAGAGAATGTTTTCTCTCCATGTGACTCTCCTTAGGGACACTCTACATCAGTGAGGGCAAGCTCAACTGCCTATGTTTTAGGGTATAATATCATGAAGTGTCTCTTCTGGAGGGTTAAAACTTAACTTTGCAGACCAAAAATTAGAGAAAAAAAAGTTTCAAGGATAGCCAACATTTTGGCCTTAGCTTTTCAAGGTCTTTGAGGACTCAGGACATAGGTGAACCTGAATTGTAACATCTTATCACTCAGTTGTGTCTCAAATTTACTGATGAAGTAGATTTTGGTGCCACAGAGGAAAGTGAAGTTAGATTTTTTGAACAATCTTTTGAATCTAAACTTGGTCAACAATGGAGAAACAATAGCAATCATTTAAGGAGAGGGAAACTGCAGGCATAGCCTGAAATCTGTATACCTACATACAGTTTGAGTCTTTGCAGTAGTACATGCTGCTCTATATGGCGCATATTTATTCCAAGATAAGTTGATTAACATTGGCTGTCATTTATCATGACAAATGTACTAACACGTGAAAATATCCATGTAACCCATGCTCTTTAATATATGCATGGTATAACATTATATGACACTTTTACTACAATGCCTTTCCCTATAACACTGAGGGATGTGACAGTTATGAATATCACCTTAGTTAATTTTCTTATTGCTGAGACAAAATACCTAATGATCACAAGTTAAGGAAAGAAAGATTTATTTAAGTCACAGTTTGTAGAGTTTTCAGTTCATAGTTGGCTGACTCCAAGGCAGGGTGGCATGGCTGAGGGGTATCATAGAGGAGAAACATTTGATGCAGGGCAGGAGGTAGAAAACAGCAAAGTAATAAGGAAGCAAGCAGCAGGACACACGCTTAGGGTGGGTTTTTTTCAAATCTGTGGTAGTGCTTGCCATTACCCACTTTGAAAATTATACCAAACCCATGGGTTGAATACGATAGTAATCACACCCCTAATCCACGCATCACACTCGCTAGATCCAGCCACAGCTAAAAATGCCCCATCTGCGACCTTATGAAACTTTTGGAGGACATCTAGACACAAGTCACAGCAAGCATACGGATAATCTTCACCCTCTGCACCCCATCCTAAATCAGTGGCTTTAATATACCTCCTACTGTGCCTCACCTGGTATTCTGCAGCACTTTCTGCCTATTCTCATTTCTCTCCCGTCAATTCCTAATATTATGACTTTTGTGACTCTTTTGTAACAAAACATTGGCCATATTGAGTCTCTATTAGAAATCTTACAATGATTTTCCATTGTCCTTAAGACACAGAATAAGTTTGTTAACCTGCCTGCCAAAGAGTTTCGTATCAGCGTTGGGTGGTAGCCAGGCAGTGGTTACAAGAGCAGTTTTTATTTGTTCTGGGTGTTTTCCCACTGTCCCATCTTTTCCCCCTTCCTCTTCTTTTTAGGCTCCCTTTCCTTTTCTAATAATTACAGCATCCCTGAATTTCTCTTGAAAAGTTAAAAGAGATAGGCTGACTATGAAGTTATAGTGAAATTTGATTTTTGGATTTAAGCACTGTTTGAAGAGTGTCACTAGTGTTTCAGTGGGAGACGTGAGCCATATACTCTTCCCTAATAAAATGAAATAAGATACCTGTCAAATGACCAACAAGAGATCAACATATCCCTTATCATGAACATATGGATATTACATTTAAAGAGTTGGTCTAAGCAACAGAGAAACGTAGAATAGTTTTGGTTAACTCCATGACATTTCTCATTTATTTCACAAGCAACAGCCCAGGGGCTTGTTGTGGCCTATGGTTTCTCTGTCCTCGGACAGTCACTACATTCTCGATGCAATCCTCTACTCTTTCCCACTTTTGCTCCTACAGTTGGCCGCCAGACTTAAAGATAACAATGTGAAATTCCAGGAATCTGTGAATGATACTTTTCAGGCAAAATATTTGATTAATGAAGTATCTTAAGAAGTACTTATCCTATCAATGGAAAAGATTAGAGCATGCAGACACAACTACAAACACACTTAGCCACCTTATCTTTGACAAAGAAAGAAATGATGCTTAAGCAACTGGCTTTACAAATCCTGAAAACTAAAACTAGACCAAGGCCTACCACCATGCCCTAAACTAATATCAAAATGGGTTAAAGATCTAAACATTAAAACAGAAAGACTAAATCTCCTGGAAGAGAAAGTAGGTGGAAATCTTGCAGACATAGGGGTAGGCAGTGAGTTCATGAACAAAATCCAAACTGCTCAGGAAATACTTCAGAAAATCAACAAATAGGATCTCATCTTGAGAATTTTCTGTAAGTCAAAAGAAATCACCAATATAGTGAAAAGACAACCCACAATATGGGAAAAAATATCCTGACAGTCACTCAGACGAAAGACTTCTATTTAGAGGTGCTGGGGAGATAGCTCAGTAGAATAAGCATTTTCCTGGCAAGCACAATGTCCTGAGTTCAATCCCCAGTACCGCAAAAAAAAAAAAAAAACCCAAAAAATTAAGAAGTACTTATCCTAGATTGTTGAGGTGGGTTCAACATAATCACAGGTTCCAAGGCAAGGGATGCAGGGAGAAGTTGGGAGCTGGGAGAGGCAATGTATGGATCGTCTCCCAGAGCCTTTGCAGGGAGCAGGGTTCAGGCAACATATTAATTTTGGAATTTGTGCCTCCAGACCTGGAAAGTGTAGACTTTGCTGCTTTCTGCCACTCAACTTGTGGCACATTGTGTTTGCAACCTGAGGAACTCACCTACCTCGATTCTGGGCCAATGACTTGCTTGGTACTTTTCAAATAGGCCACACACGCTCCAATTTAGGTCTTCTGTTTTCACCACTTTCACATCCCAGAAAGCTCTTGTCACAGGTAAGTCTCTGATGTCAGAGAGCTCCAGGCCCTCTTCACATCCTTTGCTTTCTATTCAAACATCACTTTTGCAGGAAAGCTGCTTTTGCAAATGTGCTATTTAAAAGAGGTTCCTTGAGATTGCTTAACTTTGTTTTTAAGCTTTCATTTTTATTAGTGTTTGCTTATAGGACATAATGATTACCTTCATCATGGAGAGTTGGTACATGTGTACAACACAACTTATTTCTTCTTTTATCCTCTTCCCCTCCCTTCAAACCCCTTCCCACAATCTCTTGATCTCCTTCTCATTTGTAAATGTTCTAGCACCTTCTTTTCTGTTGTCTGTCTTTTATTTTATTTTTAATTCATTTATGTCTTGGGTTTTCCATATAAGAAAAGTTAAGTGATACTTAAGCTCGGTTTGTTTTTGGTTTTTGTTTTTGTTTCGTACTGTAGGGAACAGTCTACAGGGTGTTCAGGGTCTCACTACAGATCGGACTCATGGTGATCAGCCTGTTTGAAGCCTCCCAAGAGCTGGGATTATGCAATTACAAGTTCACCCAGTCTCATCTGCTGTCTCAGAGAGCCCCGGGGGCAAGGACAGCACGGCAAGCTTGGAGATCAAACCCCTGACCACTGTGCCTGCTTAGGCACTTTAATCCACTGAAGTATTTGGCTGGCCCTGTGATATTTAAGCTTGTGTATCTGATTTACTTCACTGAACATTTGATCTCAAACTGCATCCATTTCCTAACAAATGAACTCAAGTTTAAACTTCTTCATGGTAAAGTAATACTTCATTGTCCATAAATGCCCCATTTTCTTTATCCATTCATTTATTATGGACATGTAGACCACTTTCAATATTGTACTGTTATGAGTTACGGTACTATAGAGGTGGGTGGGTGTGTTTCACTGTCATATGAAATCTTTAACTCTTTAGGAAAAATACCTTGAAGGAGACCTGCTGGGTGAATGAAATTTCTAGTTTAATCTTGTGAAGACTGATTCTACAACTGCTATAATCTGTATGGTGATTCTCTAACATTCATACATGTCTCCCTGTAAAATCCAGACTCATTAAGTGAAATAAAATTAGAATAGAAGCTAAATTTGGTGCAGAATATTGGCATTGACAACAAGTGAACTTCTCAAATTATTGGTGATATTTCAAATATCTAGAATAACTGAGTCACTTTACTGTGGAAAACTCATCAAGTTGTGGAATTTCAATACATGTTCTTTATTCTGTGTATATCATTTTTTCAGTTAACCAATTTTGCTTAAAAATACTAGTTTAACAATTAAACAGTGAATTTACTTCTTTCCCAAATGTTCTTTGCCATTATTCATACAACCACCCTAATCCAACACATCAATTCATTCTTCATTTTTTAAGTATGAAAGTATGAAAAAAGATTTGGAGACATTTCATACATTAAAATTGTTTTCAGTCACATTTGCTCAACATATTTTAACAACTCAAAGTGAAGTTAGGAATTTTTCATTGCTATGATCATCCTGAAATGTTAAGCATAGAGTTCCTACTTGAACAAACAAAAAAGTACATGACCAAAAATTGTGTGAAATTATTTAAAATAGCTTATGTGTGTTTGTGGGGTGAGGGAGGGACAGACCTGCTCTTAAATTGGTCAGTCTAGCTGAGATAGGTTCGTTTCAAGGCTGCTCCTGGCTTGGCAGATAGAAAAGCAGAATCTCATCATGGCCTCCAGCAAGATGTGTCTGCAAACATCTGCCATAGGCAGATTTCCTGAGTGACAGTGGATGGAGAATTTAAGGAAAGCTTTTGTTTTGGCCTGAAAGCAAAGCAAAGTATCATTTTTGCTCTTAGATTCTATTGTGTGGAAGAAATTTATGCCAGAGAAATCAGAAGGAGCTGAAGGACAGCTGAGAGAGGTTCCAAAATTGTAGGCTATACTTGAGCCCAAGCATTATGTCTTCCAGTTCTAAAAATTTCTTGATGCCCACTCATGGTACTTAAAGTTGTCACAATACACTGTCAAGTGGAAGGGTCAGAGGTGGGCTCTTGATGGCTTTCAAGCTTGCTTTGTTGAGGTAAAGCTCTTCTTGAACTGAAAAGCTGAATCTACTCAAGAATTCTACTGAAAAAGGAATGGAATCATTTTCAAAACTCTTAAATATTGATTTTGAAAGTATTCAAAATTATTACACTAATTATTGGAAGACTGTTTAGAACATTTATGATCAGTTACTACATATATGTTTATGAATAAATTAGGTCTATTGGAGAAAGTAAAATTCATTGTTTTAATTGTCAAAGTAGTATTTCTAAGTAAAATTGGTTGAAAAGCTGGCATACATAGACAAAACAACAAATATTGAAATTTCACAATGTGATGATTTTTTCCAAGTAAAATGACTGTATAAATAGTATTCAAAATATTTAAAATATCACCTATAACTTAAGAAGTTCCTTTGTTGCCCAGTTCAACATTCTATAGCAAATTTAGCTTCTATCCTAATTTTATTTTAATTAGTGATTTTCAATTTTACATAGAATCATATGTTTGATTTCTTTCTACCAAAGGTATCTTTGTAAGATCCAACAATTTTGTCTACAGCAATTGTGTGTTATATTTCACTGTCCAGTAGTTTTCTGCTTTATAAACATGCCAAAATACAGCTAACCATTCTATTGTTTATAAACATTTGGATTTTGCTAGTTTATTACTATCAGAAAAAGCAAAAATATGAACCTTCTTTCCATGTTATTGAGTAAATATATCCATATGTACACAATAATGTGGAAAAAACTTCTGAGTCATAGGCTATTTCTAGATTCAGTTTGGTAGGTACTGCCAAAGAGTTTTTTAAGAATGAGAATATAGAGCACAAATATCTCCTTACACATGGCCTTGTATAAAACAAATTTGCTGGGTATGTCATCAAGTGCATGCACAGTTAACGTTTGTAAGTAAATTTACAGCACAACAATCATCAACACCCAATTTTAGAGCATTCCCATCATCTAAAAACTCATCGTATCAACTTGCTGTTAATTCCAATTACTATTCCCAGTCTTACCCTGCCACTAATCTGATATTATCTCCCACAATTTTCCTTTTCTAACATTGAGAAAATCAAGTACAAAACATATTTTGGCTTTTTTAGCGTACTAACTTCCTAATTCATTATTTTTCAAGATATCATTAGTTCTTTTTCAAGTAATGAGTGACGCTCCATTATGTGGTTTTTATGCCAATGTGTTCATTCACCAGATGAGACACATTTGGTTTCTTTCCCGGTTTGGGCTTTTTATGAGTAAACTCACTGTAAAAATGTATATGTAGATTTTGAGTAAATACACATTTTATTTGACATGGGTGAAAACTTGGACCTGGAGTCTTTACCCATATGTAAATGTGGATGTAACCTTTAAAGAAACTGATAATCTACATTTTTTAAAATGGGATGTTGCTATTTGTATTCTCACAAGCAGTGCCATTGTTCTTATTGCTCCTCATCCTTGTCAGCCTTGATGTTCTCACACTTTCTTCTAGATTTTAATCATTCTAGCAAAGCTATGTCACTATCTTCTGGTACATTTTGCTGTTCTCTGTGAATAAATATTTGAGCACCTTTTCCCATGTTTAACTTGCCATACATAAATTTTCTTCTTTGAAATGTTTGTTCAAATACTTTATCCAAGAAAAAATCTGTTATATATTTTATTATTGAGTTTTGGAAATTCATAATATATAGTATTGTTAAAAAGCCTCTATCCAATATGTGATTTAAAAATCCTTGTTTCATAATCTTAGTTTATGGATTATCATTTAATTCTCACTAGAGTTCATAAGAAGGGATGTCTTTATTTCAGTTAATTCAAATGTGCTTTCTTTTTCTTTCTTTTTTATAGTGTTTAGTACAGGGTCTACAGGGTGTATGGGAGTCTCACTACTAGATCGGACTCATAGTGCTCCTGTTTACAGCTTCTCAAGCTCAGGGATTGCAGGCACATGCCACCACACCCGGTCTCAATGGTCCTCTTAGCATGCCCTGTAGGGGAGGGCTGCCATGGCAGGCCCAGGGATCAAACCCTGGCCCCTGCATTTGCCTAAGTAGGCACTTTAATCTGCTGAGCTATTTGGCAGGCCCCCAAATGTGCTTCTTTTTAAAAGTGTTTTTATTATTACATATTTATAGTACATAATGACTACTTTCTTACTAGGGAGTTGATACATGTAAGTAACACATCTTAGTTTTGTAAACTCTTCCCTTTCTCTCTTCTTCCCATCAGGATCTGGACTGTGAGTAATTTAGTAACTTATTCCTCAACATGAGCAAACATGTCAAGTACATTTCAACTTGATAAATGACTGATGTTTTGCCATAGGAGTAGCATATAGCACCACACGTCAAGTGATTCAAATTGAGTCAGTGGTTCCTCTCTCTCTGCCTCTGTCTCTCTGTCTCTCTGTCTCTATCTCTGTCTCTCTGTCTGTGTCTCTTTCTATCTCTGTCTCTCTGTCTCTGTCTGTTTCTCTGTCTCTCTCTGTCTCTGTCTCTCTGTCTCTTTCTTTCTCTGTCTCTCTCTGCCTGTCTGTCTCTCTCTATATCTCTCTGTCTCTCTTACTCTGTCTCTCTCTGTGTCTCTGTCTCTTTCTGTCTCTCTCTCTCTCTATATATATATATATCTGTCTCTCTCTCTCCATATATGTCTCTGTCTGTCTCTTTCTGTCTCACTCTCTCTCTCTGTCTCTCTGTTTCTGTCTCTGTCTGTCTGTCTCTCTCTTTCTCTTTATCTCTATCTCTCTCTGGCTCTCTGTCTCTGCCTCTCTATATCTTTCTGTGTCTCTTTGTCTGTTGCTCTGTCTCTCTGTCTGTCTCTGTCTCTCTGTCTGTCTGCCTCTCTCTCTCTCTCTCTCTCTCTCTCTCTGTCTGTCTGTCTGCTCTCTCTGTTCAGAGTTTTGGATAATCATCTCTCAACCTCAAGAAGAAGTTGGATGTGATCTCATCTGTAAAGGAGAAGAAATGAACAGTGCAGTCTCTCATTTAAACTGAGAACAAGATGTGAAAAACTGATTAAAGTTCTGTAGAATGTCACCACTTGAATAAGGCTGTAGCAGTGTGAGTGATTAATTTGTTTAATGACGATGCAATTTCTTCAAAATCTTCCAAAGGATACAAAAGCAAGCATCATTGGACAAGATCTTGTTAAAGCTGCAAGAAGAGAAAATTATTCCAATGAGCCAATGAATTGCAGAGATTCAGTTAGTGATACTGAAATTAATCCTACACAAGAGCCCTCTCTCTTGTTTCTTCCACATCACCCAAGAGGGTTTTCAAAAGTAGGTTCAGGTTCATTTATTTCTTTATATTTTGTATTATTTTACAGTATTGTATCATTTTATAAGATATTTTTGCATTTCACAGTGATGCATCTGAGTTCCCATTATGTTTCATGGGAAATTCACTTTCATGTACAAGTTCACTGAGTTACAAGCATGTTTCCAGAATGAAGTATGCTCACAAAAATGAGGCTTCTCTCTATGTATATTTGCACATGTTGCAGGACTTGATGATCACACCCTTCATTGGAACTTAGTGCACGTACACAGCACTTCACAACCTCCCTTCTCCCTCCTCTCAACTCTCTTCTTATGCACCAAAGTCCACTACACTATATCCTACTGTGTAGTTACTGTGCTTTTCTGTGCCTTGTGAGAAAACTTTACTTAACCTGAAGCCACAATTATACTTTCTTCTAAAACATTTGTAGATTCACTTTTTGTATTTATGTCTATGAGCAATATTTTTGTAGTTAGTACAGGGTCTATAGGGTCTCCCTTCACAGATCGCACTCATAGTGATCCTCCTGTTTTCAGCCTCCTAAGCGCTGGGATTAGAAGGGCACACTACCTCATCCATTCTCAGTCACCATCTCAGTGCTCACTGGGGGCAGGGCCAGCATGACATGCCGGGTATTGAACCCTGGTACCTGTGTCTGCCTAAGCAGGCAATGTAGTCTGCTGAGTTATCCGGCCAGCCCCTATGAGTACTTTTTTTTTGTGGAACTGGGGATTGAACTCAGGCCCTTGCACTTGCCAGGCAAGTGCTTATTCCACTGAGCCATCTCCCTAGCCCCCTATGAGTACTTTTGAGTTAATTTTTTAACAGAGTTTAAAGCAGGAATACTGGGGTTCATTTATTCCCATTTGTATATCCATTAGGTCCTGCAGCATTTGCTAGAAGGACTGCACCTCCTCCATTTATTGCCTTAGAACTTCTGTCAAACAATACTGAAACATATTTGTATGTATATATCTTTTGACTTCATTCTGTTACATTAATTTGTATATCTTTCTATATACTTATGCATCTTACTTTTTTGTATTCATAATAGCATACTGTCTTGGCATATGCAGTTTTATAAGTTTTTTAAATGGCTTATTTGACTTTGTCAAACTTATTATTCATCTCATAATTGTTTCGTCTATTCCAGTTCCTTTGTTTTTCCAGATAAACTATGAAATGAGTTTGCCAATTTCAATAGAAATTCCTACTGAGATCTTGATTGGAATTACATTTCATTTGTATGCAATTTTGAGATTTTTTTCAGAGTTTTTTGAGGATATTTTAAGTATAAACTATATTGACTCATTCCTTCCACGATCATAATGCCATTAATTTATTTTTGCCTTTGAGTTTTTTGTCCCTCTTCATTTCTGTACAAAGATCCTGAAAAACCTTTGCAAGATTCATACCTGTATATTTAGTTATTGATGCTTTTATAAATGATATTGCTTTAAATTTCATTTTCCATTTTTATTGTAAGTAACTAAATAAAATATTTTATGTAATGTATGTGTATTTTGCACCATTACTAAACTCACTGATTAATTCCACTAGAATTTTGGAGTAGTCTTAGACACTTTTATACAAACATGTTATTTATGAATAGAATCCTTCGCTTTTGTTTTTCTCACATTGATAAGCTTTGGTCAACCTTTTCTTACTTAAGTACACTAGCTAGGTAAAATATTGATTTTAATTAGTGCATAATTATAAAGGTCATCTTTTTCTTATTTTTGATCTTAGAAAGAAATCCTTTAGTCTTACCATAAGTTGTATCTCCTGTTTTACATCTTCTTCATCTGGTACAAGAAGTTTCCTTCTATTCCAAATTTGCTGAGAAAATTTCAGCACTTTTTATGACAAAAAAAACACAGCAAATTACATATAGAAGGAATATATCTCAATACAAAAAATGAACTATATTAAAAGGCCACAGATAATGTTATACTGAAAGTTGAAAGGTTGAAAGTTGTTCCTCTAAAATCACAAATAAGACAAGGTTATCGAGTATTAACCAGCTATATTCAAGATGCCCTCCTGACACCCCTGCCTGAACAATTAAGCAAGACCGAGAAATAAAAGGAACCTAAAATAGACCTGCAAAAGTAAAATTATCTCTCTGGATGAAACAATTTTATGTATGGGAAATGCTAAAGACAAAAAAAATAGAACTAATTAATTCAGTAAGGTAACAGGATATAAAATCCACATAAACTTTAGTTGTGTTTTTATGCATCAGTAACAAGTTCTGCTAAAAATAAATTAAGACATTTATCTCATTTATGGAGGCACCTAAACCAATGGAGTATTAGCAGTACACTTAATCAAGTAAATGAAAATCTATACAATGAAAAATATAAAATATTGATTAAATAAATGGAAAAAGACACAAATGGAAAGGCAACGTGTTTTTTGATTGAAAGAATAAACATTGTTTAAAAGTTCATATTGCCATAAGAAAAACACAAATTTAATGTAATCTAATCCCTTTCAAAATTCCAATGGCATTTTAAACTAGAAAATAAAAAAAAAGTCTAAAGCTTTTATGGACCTACAAAGAATCACTGAACAGCTAAAGTGATCCAAGAAAGAAGGAAAAGGGTAGAAGAAAAATACTTTCTGATTTCAGATCGTATTACAAAATGATAGAAATGAAAACATAAAGATGAGATAAAATACCTGTGAATTTCATAGGAGCCTAATACCGATATTCAAAATATAGAATAAATTCCTGCAACTCAAATATAGAAAACAAATAATCTCATTAAAAATACACGAGGTATATGTACATACTTTTCAAAAAGTTCAAATGGCTGACAGGAACATGAAAAGGCGCTCAACTTCACTAATCCTCAGACAAATGCACATAATGACAACATATACCTTGTCAAAGTTGAAATGTCACAAGTTTTGTTCATGAGGATTTGAAGAAAAGGGAATCCTGTACATTACTGGTTGGAATGTAAATGAGCACAGTCATAGAAAACAAAATGGAGTTTCCTGAGACATTTAAAACTGCAAGTAACACGTGATCCAATGTTCTCACTTTTGTTTATATATAACATCCAAAGGAAATGAAATTAGTATGGAAAAGAGACATCTGTGTCCCCATCTTGAACAGCAAGAATAGGATCAAACTTAGTGTTCATCAACAGCTGACTAGATCAAATTAACATGTACTACTTGTGTTAACATGAATAAACATGTGTGTAATTTATACTAAGTGACAAATATGATAATCTTACAAGTGTATGCAATCTAGAAAGGTAGAACTTATAAAATCAGAGAGTGGAAAGGTATTTACCCAGCTCAGACTGTGAGAGAAAATAAGGAGTTATTGGTGAAATGGTACAAACTTGTAGGTATAATCTGAGTATGTTTTGGACACTAACGTACAACATGTTCACAATAGTTAATAATCTATTGCATTCGTTAATTTTGTTAAGAGAGGACAACATAGGTATTCTTACCATATGCCAAACCGAAGTCACTCCGTGAGTTAGTAATCAGGTAAATAACCTTTACTGGTGGAATAAATCATTATAAGGAATAAGAAAATATCAAAGCAATTAATTTACAAGAACAATATGTTGAGAATGGCTCAACTTTGGAGATTCCAATTTTTAATAAACAAAGCCTTTTGCTTTGGGCCTGCAGTGAGGCTGCAGCTCAGAGCAGGAATATACAGTGGGGAAAGTGGCTTTTTCTATGGCCAGACAGCAAAAGAGGTATGTGGAACATACCTGTGATGACCTTCCACCAGGCTCTGCCTCCTACAGGTTCCACCACTTCCTGACTGCACAAAGAGTAGTAAACACTTAACATCCAGACCCCTAGAGGATAATCCTCATTCAAACTACAGGAACATGCATAGCAAACCATCATGCTATGCACCAAGAAAGTATACATTTTTACTTGTCAATTATGCTTCAATAAAGCTGAAAAAAAATGGGTGAGGTTCAAATTTAGTCAAATCATGATTTCATTTTCAGTTTTTAACTTGCTTTTTTTTTTTTTTTTCAAAACATGCTCTCACAGGGCAGACAAGATAGCTCAGCAGACTAAGTGCCTGCTTTGGCAAGTGCAGGGACTAGCATTCAATCCCTGGTCCCACACCCTGTGCCAGCCCCGCTCCCAGGGCACACTGAGCCAGTAACCGAGTCTGGGTGTGGTGGTGCACGCCTGTAATCCCAGCACTAGGGAGGCTGAAAACCAAGAGGAACACTACAAGTCTAAGCTACTTGGTGAGACCCTGTACCAAATAAATAAAAAAGAAAAACTAAAATACATGCTTTCACTACATATTTCAGGCTGGGGTTGAACTATGTAATGCTTGCTGGCCTTGATCTTGGAGAGATCCTCATTCCTCAGCCTATTGAGAGCTGGGATCACAGGTATGTGCTACCATGCTTGGCTGAAAATGCTGCTTTGTATATCTACAGAAGTAATTGTAGATTTCATATTCTTTAACGTGCATTGTGGATCATATTGGGTGTTAAAAACCAATAACCAAAACTTTGACTCCAATATTGCCTATTAAATAGAAAGCAGAAGCTTGAAGTTATGAAAAAATTGAATAATGCAAAGAGGCAATGACCTCCATAGTCATATGTCAGAACATAAGAATACTTTGTCAAAACAAGACAAAGAGTCAAGGCAAAAGTGAAATCAAAGACATGGTGGCCCGTAATACCAGGAAACTTAGAACTACAGAACACATCAGTACACTTAAGGTTAGGGTTAGGTCTTGAGGGGATTGATCACGATGGCTATCTGTGGAAGTGTGACTTGTGTGCTGCATCACTAGGAGGTTAAGGGGCATTTCTATTTTTAATTAATTCAGCATATTGGAATAATTTATTTTGTTATTTTTAAACATTTGTTTGTTTGTTTATTTATTTATTTGATACAGGGTCTTGCTGCACAGCTCAGATTTGTCGTGATCCTACTGTTTCAGCCTCCCCAGTGCTGGGAATACAGGCGTGCTCCTTCATGGTTTTTTTCCCCCTGTATTTTAGGAAAGGGTCTACAGGGTGTTCAGGGTCTTACTACTACATCGGACTCATAGTGATCCGCCTGTTTGCAGCCTCCCAAGAGCTGGGATTAAGGTGTGTGCCCCCACGCCCAGTTTCATTTGCCTTCACAGTGCGACCTGGGAGCGGGGCTGGCACAGTAGGCCCGGGGGTCGAATTCCTGGCCCCTGCACCTGGTTACAGTCGCTTTAATCCCCTGAACTATTTGGCTAGCCCTCCACTTCTGTCTTCAATGGCCCGCGCAGCGCGGCGCCAACACAACATTCTGTACAAGGGGTTCAACCCAGGTCCTTGTGCTTCCTAGGCATGTGTTTAGACTGCTGAGCTATCTCTCCATGTCCAGCTATAATTTAGATATACATACTAATCACATTCATTTTTAAGAATTTGTACCTGTGCATGCTCTATTTGATTTTTCTTTTTTGCCTATTCCATTCCCTTAACATTCCTGTTCATAGATGAATTTGGCTTAGATTCTAGTCTATATCAAAGTGACACTGAATATTAATATTCTTCAATTATATATTTGGAGAATAATTTATTCATATGAAGGCTAGACCCAAATATAAAATTCAGCACAATAATTAACCCAAGGAACCTCATGCTTCAGGCATTTAGTATCTGATATAATTTTGCATACTTATAAGGTACATTAAAGTGACCCTGAATACACAGTATATAGGTGCAATATATCACTTTGCAATTAGAAAAACCAGGTCTATGAAAGTATTTCTAAGATAGTTTGAAAAGGGAAACAGAACTTCAAAACATACTTATGCCTTTTGGAAGTTTTTAATCTGTTTTATTATTACATGGTTCCGATATATGAAATTTACTGTTATCTTAAGGAGTAGGTATGTGTTCATAACACATTTTGACTTTTTAAACCACCCCCCAAACTTCCTGTTCCTCCATGTCTACATCCCTTGTCCCTATTTTCATTATTATGGCTAGTATTTTTAGTTTATGTTTATAATATATAATGTTTATGTCCATTGTGGGTATTTGGTATATGTACCTGAAACAACTTAGATTTTTAAGTTTCCTCTTTCCCTCCCCTCTTTTGCCTTTGGTCTCCTGAAATCTTTCCTATTTGCAAATGAATTATTTCCCTGTGCTCTCTATCTATCCTTTATTTCTCTCTTTAATTACACTTCACCTTATTTTTTCTTTGTCTTTAAATCATGATTGGGTTAACTTTATGACATATAAGATTACTTATCTGTCAAATGAGTTATTTATAAAGAATGTTGTAGGTACTCTTGATCTTTAAAGGCCAATGCCAAAGACAAGGAAGGAGCATGAGTTTTCCTTGGATTGCTGCCAAAAGTCACTTGCTAAAATTGCCAAAATATTAGGTTACCCATTCACAAAAAAGAAGGAAAGAATAAAGGAAGAAGGAAGGAAGGAAGGAAGGAAGGAAGGAAGGAAGGAAGGAAGGAAGGAAGGAAGATAGTGTGCATGCATATATGTGCATGCACATGTGTGTGTGTCTTAGCCCATAAAGTCTACTGTCACGCAGAAGCCTATACATAAGAGAAATTTATCTGTGACAGTTATGGAGACTGGAAATTCTACAATGAAGATGGCAGCAAATTCAGTGTCTGGGGAATGCATACTTCTTGCATCATAGATGGTCATTATTCTCATTGTTCAAGGGACAAGGAAGATCTCTGGTTCTTTTATAGGGAGGGGTACATTTTCAAGTCTCAGCCCTCATGACAGTCACAAACAAAAGTCTCCTCCTCTTAATAGCATTGCATTAGGGGTTTGGATAGCAATATCTGTTTTTTAAGGAGATCACAAACATTTAGAGATCACAAACATTAGATACCCTAGTATGTGTGGATTTGTGTATACATGCATTGTGATTTTATTTTAATATTATTTTTGAATTGATAACAAAACACCTGGAAATGCTTTCTTGTTCTGTAGAGAAATTTCAAGATAATCAGCATGTGGTGAACTGTTAACCTGAGTGTCTCAGTTACTCTTTTCTTATGGCTGGGACAAATACCCCACACACAAAATAAAGGAAGGAAAGGGTTGATTAGCTCACAGTTAGTGGAGGTTTCAGTCCATACTTAGCTGGATCCAAGGCAGAGTGGCACATGGGAGAGAGAAGCTCTTCAGCAGCAAAGAGCAAGAGAGCAAAGGGAGGGGCAAAGTTCAGGCAGGTGTCCCCTCATTATATTATAATGCAAATTACCTGCCCTAGGGCAGGTGTAGCATACACACCCGCAAAATATGACCAGTCACAAACTCCAGAAGCTGCTCCATGACTGCATGAGGCTTTGGGGGAACAACCAGACACAAACCATAACACTTGATTATTTGCGTATCTTTATTCTTCTGAAAAAGAAATTATTTTTAATTTGCACAGTGTGGATACAAACTTTGTATTCAGTCTCATTCATGTCTGAAACCAAGTTCTGTCATTGACAATTTCTATGATTTGTAAGAAGGTTCCTCAACTATCTGAGCCTGATTCCTCAAGTAGAAAAGTGAAATAACAATATCTTTCTCATAGGTCTATTCAGCGGATTAGCATACAATAGGTGTTCAATAAATTCAGAGTAATAGCTATTTTTTACCATTATCCTCAGAGTTTCCTCTGAGAAAGGATGATAAGCTTGGGCAGGTGAGATATCACCCTGATCAACCCAGCATATGTGAAGTGATTGAGACTGTAGGGTCCAATCTTAGTTAAGGCATTCATCTCCACTTGGGAGAAGAGCACCAGGCTGCTAAGATCATGAGCCAAGCCAAAGGGGTACAGAGTTGAAGAAAGAGGAGCCAAAGGCAAGAGAAGAGGACATTTCACCTCCAGTGCAGGGTGCATGGTGTTGAGATGCTCTTGGGCACTTGCCTCACAGGACTAGCAAAAAGATAGCTAGTTCAAGGCATTGAAGGAGCTTGAACAGCAGCACTGGAAACCCCATGCATTTGTTTTAGAGTGGATCCATTCAGTCCACTGTATGCTTAATCCTTTCTAGGAATAGTTACATAGGGCAAAGTGTCACTGGGTGTAGGAGGAAGACATCTTTTATATTATTTAGATCAACTTCTTCAGAAAGTCTTTGTGTAGCCACCTAATGTGCATAGTGTCTCTTTCACATGTTTGTGTCAATACTTTAATTGTATATTCATTCACTAATTATCAACCTATCTATTTATGAGAATATCCTGTGATTAGTATTCACAAATTCTATGAAATTGGATCTTTGAAGATTTTGTTTGACGCTTTATTTCAGGCCATGATGTCTGGAATATTTTGAATATGAGCATTTGTGAGATGGGTTAGTGATGTTTTTGAATTTCTTCTGTGATCTTATTGCAATGTCTTATTTCTCATGATTCCTTTTTACTGTCATTTTTCCCATTGTGTTTCCTGTCTGGTCTCCTTTGCAATCTTGAAAATCTTGATCAAATTTCATTTACTGTATAAGTTTTCTCATAATCTTCACTCAAAAATAATATGTTAAATTTAATGAGATGTCTTCTTTTTAGCAATACTTTTTGTTTCAAGAGAATATTTAGGGCAAACAAATCATTCTTTCCAATCATAGCTTCTGTTTTGAATCTGAAATGGTGATGTCAGGATCTCTTATACCCATACTCCCAAAATGATTATACAGATTTAATGCAATCCCTATCAAAATGCCACCAACATACCTCACAGATCTAGAGAAAGCATTCCTAAAATTCATTTAGAACCAGAAAAGACCTAAAATAACAAAGGTAATCCTAGCCAATAAAGGCAAGGCAAGAGACATCCCAATCCCTGACTTGAAATTACACTACAAAACTACTTTGATAAAATCAGAGTACTGGAAAAAACACAGACCTGTGGATCAGTGGAAGAGATTAGAAGACTCAGATGAAACTACAAACATACTCAGCCACCTTACCTTTGTCAAAAGGGTCAAAAATATTTACTGGAAGAAAGATAGCCTCTTTAACAAATGACAGTGGAAAGTTTGGCTTTTCATATTCCAAAAACTAAAACTAAATCTCTGTCTCTCACCATGCACTAAACTAAAGTCAAAATTGATCAAGTGTCTAAACATTAAAACCAGTGCATCACAATTTGTGATAGCCAAATCTTGGAAACAACCAAGATGCCCATCACCTGA
>NW_004524686.1:4362199-4364671 GCF_000260255.1 Octodon degus | reverse complement strand
CACTAAGAAGAATATATGCAGTGTATTATTTGTTGAAACTGTACTTCCGATTTGATTTGAAACTGTCTCATTGCTATCTGTTTATCAATAAGACTTTGAAAAAAAAATAAAACCAGTGCATTACATTACCTGCTTAGGCAGAGGGTGGTGACCAGGGTTTAATTCAGTGTGGTATACCAGCCTCACCCCCGGGGCATGCTGAGAATGTGATTGAGAGGGGGCATGGTCGTGTGGGCCTGTTAATGTCAGCACTTGGCAGGCTGAAAACAGGAGAATCACTATGAGTCCAATCTAGTAGTGAGACGCTGTAGACCCTGTACTAAATGCATAAAAAAAGAAGTTATACGGAATTAAAAAGGAAAAAAAATTAAGCAATTATTCCTCTGTGTCTCAAAAGTATGCTTGTTGTCAGGTTGAAGGGCCTTTTGCATCCTTGTCAGAGGAAGTGCTAACCTTCTCTCCTTTCATGCAACACAATAACCATTCTTAAAAACCTATCATCCTGGGGCTGGGGAGATAGCTCAGTAGAATAAGCATTTACCTGGAAAGCACAAGGTCCTGAGTTCAATCCCTGGTACCACCAAAACAAACAAACAAAAAACCTTATCATCCTGCTTTTTTTAAATGATGTATCGTTTCTAATGTGTTATGTATTATTTTTCTATTCTTTTTAAAATTAAAACTAAAAACATGGTATCATTCATTATATTACTTACTCCACAAAACTTAGCTGTCATTATTATAATCACCATTACAAGTAATATTAGCGCCCCAAGTGGTTATTAAATTCTATTTTATGGTAATGATATTAAACTTTGCAAGGTATCAGTTTTGTTCCAAAGGAAATACTAGATGTAATCATTAATCTCTATATTCATATTATTAATTACGTAGGAAAGCTTCATCAACAAGGCAATATTCTTGTGTTTCCTACTTGTTATCAAATGTTACAAACAACAAAAAGCAAAGTATATTAAAATTGAGTTGTCCAGATAAAATCAAATTAACTGCATCCAGGAATCTCATTATTTATACTCATCATCTTTGAAAATAAACAAACTAGTGTTGTATTCTACATTATCTTTAAATACTCTTCTTTGGAATAATTGATAAAGTACTTTTCTAGTGAGAAGAGTTGAAAGGTAATTTCAGTAGTTTAGAAACATAGTTAATTACAATTAACAATAGTTATCATGTTGCTCAGTAGATTTCAGAAAATTTATTTCTCCTCTTTGACTAATATCTCATGTTTGTTTCAGTCTTTGGACTCTCAACATCTGAGTATATAGTAGATTCCCATTTATATTTACCTTTAGTGCTACTTCTGTAAGTTTGATTGTTTTAGACTCCACATATAAGTGAGATCATGATGTCCTTGCCTGTTTGCTCCTGCTTCTTTCACTTTGTAGAATTTTCTCTAGGTTTATGCACATACATGTTGTCATAAATGACAGCATTTCCTTCTTTTTTAGGCTTAATAGTTTTCTATAGTAGATATGTATATGGCATTATACTTATTGATACATCCATTGATGGCCACTTAGTTTAAATCCATTTCTTCAATCTTATCCATAGCTCTACAGTGAACAGAGGAGAGCAGATATCTCTGTCATATTGACTTTAAATCTTCTGAATATATAAACTGAGGTAGGATGATTGGATCACATGGTAATTCTGCATTTTCATTTAATTTTTGACTACAAAAGTTTAGTTAGTGGTATTACCATGGTAGATAAAAGAAACGAGGAGTAGTATTGGAAGGAAAGATTCCAAAGTACAATGGAGATCTGACACAATTTCAGCATTCATAGTAACCATCATCTGTTGACCATTGCCCAAGGTCCTCTTCACATGTTAAAATAATTATCCTAATGCTGGCCGTAGTGTGTGTGACTGAGACCCTAGGGGGCCATTTTACAGTCCCATGAGGCAACTGCTTACACCCATATGACCTTTGACTGTACTGTGTCCTTACTAGGGAATAATTTAAGTCTTGGGTGCTACACTTAGTCCTGAACTTGTCCTTTCAGGTTGTGATTTGCTTCCCCTGTGTTTTATCCTCTTTGTGAGTGGAATGGTTCCTTGCCTTGTACCACTGTCTAACTCTCCAATTCCAGTCAGAATCCCAGCAGGTTCAAGCAGCCTCTTGCCCATGCAAAGATAACCCCTTTCCAATTGTGGTGCTGTGGTCTACTGGTCTGCTTTGTCAGAGTTCCCAAGGAAATTCCTTCAGACTCAACCATATGTCACCCAAGGGGAGAAATAAAAAAGAAGGAAATGGGGCTTGAAGACAAGTGGAGAGGTTAACATCTGGAGGGGACAACCACTTGGTCAGACATCGATAGGACAACCAGGGTCCCAGGCAATAGTTCCTTGGCTGGCTTCCTTGGATAGTGACTGCTATAGGCCAAACAGTGCAGATGGGTTAAAGTTGAAAGAACCTAGGTGATGGTGGGGCAGGTCGGCCAAGGC
>NW_004524686.1:4359076-4360869 GCF_000260255.1 Octodon degus | reverse complement strand
TGGTCGGAAGGGTGGGTCACTGGGGGTGTGACTGGAAGTATATATTCTTCTCTCTGACTCCTCCCCTTCCTCTCTGCTTCCTGACTACTATACTGTGATGAACTGTAGCCCTTTGGGTCCTAAACTATGCTATTAATTGGAGCCAGTTGACCATGGACTGAACCCACTGAAACTGAGCTAAAAGATGTCTTTCCTCCTCTTAACTAGTGGGTGTTGGATATTTTGTCCTAGAAAGAAGAAAGTGACTAATAAAGTGACAATTCTGAAGTAATTCAAACATGATAAAGCTAGCTGGGAAATTAAATGTGACCTGTTAATTACAAAATCCCAGGACAGCACCACATAGTTCCCAGGACTTTGTATGTGGCACTTCTTGCAGATTCCAATGAGATATAGGTGACATGTAAGTTCACAGACACCATGAGGAGTCTTCTAGTGTGACTTTTCACAGTACAAGAGTCACTACTCTTCTTTTAGACCCACTCAGTGTCTTCCAGACACTGGATATAATTTTGTTTGTTTTCATACTTTCCTCTCTTGTTCAACCCAAGTTCATCCTGCAGAGCCACTTTTTCCCCTACTCCTTCACCCCTCTCTTTCAAATGAAATTTTGGTAACACTTTCAGCTTGAGTCACCCAAATCTGTGAGGCAGGAGAGATCTGGACTATGTTTAATTTGAGAGCCATTTCTAGAGGAACTATCGGATACCAAGTCTATTATATTATCCTCCAGAAAACACTATTGGATTTCCCAAATTTAGGTAGATTTATTATAAAATGTAACATATGTTAAGAATTGAAAAAGGTAGGCCAAATACATCAGCAGATCAAAGTGCCTGCAAGCAGGTGCAGGGGCCAGCGGTTCTATTCCCAGGCCTGCTATGCCGGCCCCGACCCTGGGACATGCTGAGAAGGCAATTGAGACTGGACGTTGTGGTGCGCTCTTGTAATCCCAGCTCTTGGGAGGTTGTAAACAGGTAGATCACTGTGAGTCCAATCTAGTAGTGAGATCCTGAACACCCTGTAGACCCTTCCCTAAAATACAAAAAAAAATTGAAGTTAAATGTTATTATTATTTTTCTGCAATTACTGTGTATGTTGTGATTTTTCTGGAGATTTGTTTTACTATTATTTTCTGATGACAAGCAAAAGATAAAAGCTTTGAATGAAGTGACTGTCAAACTTTTTCACATAAAGGGCTTGCTCCACTGTCCTATCTTTCTCCTGACTTTCCACGAACATGATAAACCTTTGAAATTTTTGTTTTGAGACAGCCTCTGTGATCCTTAGCATCACTATATATCATTCATGATATATAACCATTTTAACCAGGTTAAAAAGGTTTTTTGTGGCTGGAGATGTAGCTCAGTGATATAGCATGCGCAGGGCCTTGGGTTCTACCTTGCTCATCACAAAAATGAAAATGAAAGTAAAAATGGAGGCTTCAGAAGATCCCTAACTAGTTGCATCCTCAGCATGCTGGCATGTGTCATTCTCTGGTGAGCAGCATGCTATAGGGCACAGGTCTCCCCAAAACTACCCAAGTTTGAGTCTCAGTACTTATTCTTCTCACCTCTGTACTCTTGGTCAAGTCATTTTAAATTTTTGAGAGTCTGCTTTATTGCCTGTAAAATTAGAATAATGAGTATATAACTGCTGTCCCTGCTTACAGTGGGATTTGTTTTTAGCCTCCAAATTTTCCAGAATCCCATTTTAGAGAGGACTTTGAAAAGAAAACTACTCTGATTTGTGCATTGTGAAAAATTCTATGCTTTTAAAAACCCAGGAGACTT
>NW_004524686.1:4351749-4357666 GCF_000260255.1 Octodon degus | reverse complement strand
TGTATGTATATACTGAGTGACATTTAAATTAGGTTAAATATATCTTTCTCCTCCAACATTTATCATTTACTTATAGTAAGAACATAAGAAATACTTCTTTTAACTTTTAAAGATAAGTAGTATGGTATCGTAGTCTATAACCATCCTACTGCGCAATAGCACACCAGAACTTCTTGCACCTGTTCAACTCTAATGCCCGTTGATGCGCCTTTACCCATTTCTCTCCTCAGCCTCTTATGACTTCATTTTCCTTTGACATTCCACATACTAGTAAGTGCGTGTGATACTTGTCTTTTGTGTCCACTTTATTTAATTTTTTTTTGTATTTTTTTAGGGAATCGTCTACAGGGTGTTCAGGGTCTCAGTACTAGATTGCACTCATAGTGATTCTCCTGTTTGCAGCCTCCCAAGAGCTGGGATTACAGGCATGCGCCACCATGCCCAGGTTCAATCCTGTCTCAATACTCCCCAGGGCCTACTTATAGGCAGGTTAATCCACTAAGCTATTTGGCCAGCCAATGTGTCCACTGTATTTTACTTCACATAGGTACTCTGGTTCCATACAAATTATGACAAATGACAGCCTTTCATCATTTTATGGTTGAGTAGTGCTTCACTAGGTGGATCTATCGTATTTTCTATTTGTATTCATCAGTTGATGGACACTTAGTGTGATTATATTTCTTGGCTACCATGAGTAGAACTACAATAAAAATGGGAGTGCAGAGGACTCCTTCACATACTGATTTCATTTTCTTTCAATATATGTAGTTGGATAATATGGTA
This sequence comes from Octodon degus, assembly GCF_000260255.1. Taxonomy (NCBI): domain Eukaryota; kingdom Metazoa; phylum Chordata; class Mammalia; order Rodentia; family Octodontidae; genus Octodon; species Octodon degus. The sequence goes on along the minus strand of NW_004524686.1, from coordinate 4,356,880 downwards.
GTTTTATTTTTACTTTTTTTCACAAACCTTGTACTGTTTTTGTAATACCTGCATCAACTTACATTCCTACTAACAGTGGCAAAGCCTATTCACACTCTTAGCTGCATTTTTGTCTCCTGTGTTTCGCATTTGGCAAACATATGATGTGCAAATGTTTTCTCCCTTTATTTACTTGGATTCGTCATTCCAATGATTTTATCTTTTGCTGTGCAGAAGCATTTTAGTTCTATTATGATCACATTTTTATGTTTTTCTTTTGTTTCCTGAGCATTTTAGGTTTTATCCAAAAATAAAATGCAGGCCCAGGTCACAGGAACCACCCTGAGCCTAGGTGAGCTGTGTCCCACACCCTCCAATATCACAGGTTCCTTGAGGATCTTCAACCCTCCTCACCATCATTATAGGAGCTTGACTGGGTGTAGCTCAGCCCCCCTTACAATTGTGGAAACCATGCTAAACCCCAATAGTGAAAGCCTAGGTGAGCTTACCCCATCTCCCAACTGTTGTGGGATCCTTACCGACCTGTTACCTGCCACCCTCTCAATGTTGCTGAGCTTGAGTAAACATTGGGAGCTTCAAAGGTGTCAAAATGAAGAAGCAAAAATCAATTTGAGTCCTCTAGCCCACGCAGAACAACTTCAGTAGACATGGACATAGACCTTGGAAGTCACACACCTGACATCTCTAAAATGATAGAAACTGAAATAAAGACACAACTCCATCAGGCTATAGAGTAAATCAGATCACAAATAATCTCTGATGAAAAAAGTGACAATGATCATGAAAGTATTGCTCAAAGCTTCTAAAGAAGACATAGATTGAAAACATAGAGAAGGCAAAAATGATGGAAACACTGAATAAATAGTACAGGAAGGAATTAGAATGCAGGAAACAAATTCAAAGAGATATCCAGGAAATTAAGAATTCAATTGAAAGCTGGCAAAATTGCTTGAGGAAAACTACAGATAGACTTTCAGATCTTGAGGACAGCCATGCAGCTAGTGATCACCAAAGGAAAGATTTCTTAAAAACTAGGAAATAATTCAATAGCTGCAAGATGATACAATGAAAGCAATATAGTACTGATAGATGTCAATGAAACAGCAAGAGTCAACCCAAATGACATAAAAAGATTATTTGCAGAAGAGAAAATTTCCCAAGCAATTGAAAAGATTCTGACTTATAGATAAGTGACGCATGCAGACTCCAATTACCCATAATCAAAATAAATCTATGCCCAGACACATAACAATAAAGATTCCAGAAATTCAGCAAAAGACCATAATATTAAAAGCAGTTAGAATAAAGAAACAGATCACCTTTAGTTGAAAGTCCATCAGAATTACAGATTTTTCAACACAAACCATCAAGTCAGAAGAGATTATAGTGAAGTATTTCAGGTCCTGAAAAAAGCAGCTTCCAACCCAGATTGATGTACTCTGCAAAACTATCTATTAAACTTAATGAAGAGGGGCTGTGGAGATAGCTCATTGGCATAAGCACTTACTTGGTAAGCACAAAGTCCTGAGTTCCATCCCTAGTACCACCAGTAAAAATAAATAAATAAAACAAGTAGAGTAAGTATTTGGGGATAGGGGAGATAGCTTAGTTGAAGAAGTGCTTGCTTGGCAAGTGCAAGGGCCTGAGTTCAACCATCAGTTCTGCCAAAAATGAATAAATAAATAAACTTAAATATAACACTTCCATGATAAAGAACATCTAAAGAAATTCATGACCACCAAACCAACCCAGTGAAGAGTGCTAACAGATATTCTAGAAAAAGACAGGAATGACTACAACTTAAAGAACAACAATAGAAAAGAACCACCAAGGAGAGAAAACAGTTAAAGAGAGGAGAGAGCAGGAAACCAACAGCAGGAAAATAACATGACAAAGATAACCCAAAACATATTAATTATAACAGTCAGTGTAAGTGGTCTCAATTCACCAATCAAAGAAGGAGACTGGCAGAGTGGATCAAGAAACAAAACCCAACAATAAATTAATGACAAAATGTCCAATAAATCATGAAGATTATAAACCATAATCATGTAGGATTCAACCCAGGGATACAGGGATGGTTCAACATATGGAAATCCATAAATGTAGTACACTGCATCAAAAGAGTCAATGAAAAATATTACGTGATTATCTCAATAGACACAGAAAATCTTTTGACAACCTCCAACACTCATTCATGATTAAAAACCCTACAGAAAATTAGAATAGATGGTTTTTACCTCAACATGATAAAAGCCGTCTATAACAAACTAACATGATATTAAATACACAAAAACTGAAAGCCTTCACATTAAAATCAGGAACAAGACAAGTATGTCCACTGTTACCAGTCCTATTCAATATGGTTCTGAAAACATAAGTCAGAGCAATTATACAAGAGAGAGAAATAAAAGGAATAATGATTGGAAAGGAAGAAGTGAAATTATCATTTACAGATGGCATACACTGTATATAGAAGATCCCAAAAACTCCACCAAGAGGCTTGGAAATTTAGTAAATTTATGCAAATTCAGTAGCATAGCAGGACACAAAGCCAACACTCAATGATCAATAGTTTGAATGCACCAAGAAAGCAATTAGGGAAACTATACATTTCACAGGAACACCCAAAAAATGATATTCTTAGGAATCAATTGTACAAAAGAAGTAAAAGATTTAGACAATGAAAATTACAGTGCTCTGAGAAAAGATTGGAGAAGACTTCAGAAAATGGAAAGATATTTCTTGCTCCTGGACAGGTGGAAGCATCATTGTGAAAATGGCTGTACTCCCAAAACTGTTATATAGATTGAGTTCAATCTTAACTAAAAAAAACAGTTAGTATGCCTCATATATCTAGATAAAATATTCCTAAAACTGGTCTGGAAGCAAAAGAAAGCAAGAATAGGAAAAGTAATCTTGGACAACAAAAGAAAGGTGAGAGACATAACAAGCCCTGACTTGAAGTTATACTACAAAGCTACTGTGGTAAAATCAGTGTGGTATTGACTTAAAAGACAGACTGAAGAAACCACGGACTAGATTAGAAGATGCAAACACAACAAACATATTTGGCCACCTTGTGTTAGACAAAGGGTCCAAACATGTTCACTGAAAGAAAGACAGCCTTTTTGATAAATGATGCTGGGGAAAAATGGCTCTTTAAGTGCTGATGACTAAAATTAGATATATGTCTATCACCATGCACTAAACTATGTTCAAATGGATCAAACATTTAAATGTTAAAATGGAAGCGCTAAATCTCCTGGAGGAAAAAGTAGGTGAAAATCTTAAAGATATAGTGGTAGGGTAGAGACTGCATGAGAAAAAACCAAACTGTACAGGAAATACTCCAAAGAATCAACAACTGGGATCTCATCTTATTGAGACATTTCTTCACATCAAAAGAAATCACCAACTAAGTAGAATGAAAACCCAAGAATTGGGGAAAAGTATAACCAACTGTCTCTCTCACAAAGGCCTTCTATCTAAAACATATAAAGAATTTAAGGGCCAGCCAGATAGCTCAGTGGACTAAAGTGTCTGCTTAGGCAAAGTGCAGTGGTCAGGTTTTGATTCCCTGTATCCCATGCTGGCCTCACCCCTGGGGTGCCCCGAGATGATCACTGGGCATGGTGGTGCGTGCCTGTAATCCCAGTGCTTGGGATGAAAACAGGGGGATCACTATGAGTCTGATATACATAGTGAGACCCTGTAGACCCTGTACTAAATACGTAAAAAAAAAGAATTAAAAAAAAATCAGGAACCTCGAATTCAAAGACTCAATCCAAAAATTGCCATCTGATAGCAAAAGTTACATTTTTAGTTATATAGTCTTGTTTTAACTTGGTCTTAAGCATCCAACAGAAAAGTATAACCATGAGGTATAAAAAGTAAAGCTATATTACTATGCTGAGCTGTAAAAGGCTCAAGTCAAGAACTTCAGACAATTGCCACTTGTGCTGGTAAGTCACTACTATTATGAACTATCGGAGTATATTGGGATATTTTGATGAATTCAAGTACCTACAATCTTTAGAGTGGCTTCAAGTATGAAAAGACCCTTTAAAGAGCTCCAAATACAGCTTCTCTAACAGCAATGGAACACTCATCTCTGAGAAAACAAAACCAAAAGAGGGGATACAAATAAAAGACAGTTTTGTAGTGAAAAAAATATATGACAAGATAGTTAGGATAGATATACAGCTACTTTCTCTTAGTTCAATGAGAAGAGAGGTTTGTACTACTAGTGTTTAGACAAGATCTCTTGTCTACATCTTGTCCTCTGAATAAATACTATGAAAACAACATATGTATTATATTAATTATTGTAACTGTCCTACTAAACTGTTTTTGAAACTGTTTCACTGCTATTTTACCTTTTTTCTCACTAAAATAAATAAAATACAAAAAGATTGGCATCTGAGAGGAATACACACTTCTCAGATAAAATACAAGAGGCAAATAAATACCTGAAAAAATGCTCTGCATCACTGGCCATTTGAGAATGCAAATTAAAACAACACTGAGATAACATCTCACCCCAGAAAGAATGGATATCATCAAGAAGTCAAACAATTAAAAATGCTGAATGGGTTGTGGGGAAAAAGGAGCCCTTTTTCACTGTTGCTGGGAATGCAGGCTGGTACAACTGTGAAAAGCAATGTTGAAATTTCTGATAAAAGTATGATTGGAAGTCCCATTCAATCCAGCTATTCCCCTCCTTGTTGCTTCTCCAAATGAACTGAAAAACATCATACCACAGCAGTATATGTGCACCCATATTTAAAGCAGCACAATTTGTCATAGCTAAATCTTGGAAACAACCCAAATGCTTATCCACTGAGGAATGGATACAAATGATGTGGTATTTTTGCACAGTGAAGTATTACTCAGGTATAAAAAAAGATAAATTTGAGGCTTTTATATGTAAATGGATGCAAGTAGAAACCATACTCATAAGTGAAATAAATTTGACCTACATATGAAAATAGAGTATTGTCTCAGTTGTGTAAGACCCTGAAAGAGTACATTAAATCTGAAAAGTACAAGAGATACTATGAAAGGAAAAGAATTTGTTCAAAGGGAAGGAATAACTGGGATGAGAAAAAATACGAGTGAGGGAGGAGGT
>NW_004524686.1:4342326-4343954 GCF_000260255.1 Octodon degus | reverse complement strand
GGAATGTGGTAGAAATTCCTACTCGCTGGGCGTGGTGGGGGAGGTGCTGCGGAGTGTTGGAGGGAATCTCAAGGGGGTTGAAGAGGATCTCACCCACACTGGGCCTGGGCTGGGACGAGCAGTTAAGTATCACTGTCGCAACGTTGCTGGAAGCTCTCTGGCACACTCACCGGTCCTGGGCTAGGACTGGGTCTGTGGGTTCCCAGAATGCGGCCTTCATAAGTGTTTTGATCAATTTCAGGTGCTTATATCTGGCAATTTGAACAAGTTATTTGAAGAAAACTATATGAAACATAACAACCACTGTTGAATTCCTATTATTTTGTTTAACACAATTCTATATTATTTCTCATGATTTTAGCTATTATTCTGTTTAAAAAATAGAAAACATAAAAAGAAATGTATGTCTATTCAGCTGTCTTGAAGCATTTCTTGTAGTATATTTTAGCTATGTGGACAATGCTACATGTTTTTAAAGTTTTTTTTTTTTTTTTTACTGGCAGGATATATAAGCTGAAAAATATGCATGAAGCTTTACTTCTTTGGGCCTAAGTTTTAAGCTGATAAATTTAAACTTTTAAAGTTTTCTTTGTCTTTCCTGACATGTGGGTGAGTTTTCCTAATTTATATCACTCTACCCCACATCTGCATTTTCCAGTGCCTCGCAGGACAGGAAAAAGTGTTTCATCAATGCAATCCAAAATATAAATATAGATATTAATTTTACAAAGATTTTCTCCTGATTTTCCATTAAAGCAAAACCTAGCTGTCACTCATAAATGGTTTTGGCCAAGATGAGTAAAATCTTCATAGAATAAAAAACAGGAAAGCATATAATCAATTGCACTTTACTGAGGTCAAAAAAAGGTACTTTCTGGGGAGATATTTAGACAGCAAATTGCACATTCATTGCTTTGTAAATGGACATTTCTCCACTCGTAATCCCAACGTACTCACAGCTGGATGAGAGTCTAACATTCAAAGCTAACAAAAGCCTTCAGGGAAGCATTTATACTAACAGGATACAAGATTTTTTTCTTAGAAATTCCTTTTTCAAAATGCCTTGAAGCATGACCTGGGCTCGGGAACTGGCTAAGTAAGTTCCTGTTTATTTAGTGGCACCTATGGCTATATGCAGCTCCTGAAGGCAGCTGTTTCAGGACCAGGCCATCTGTTAAGTAGATTTTTAGAGGTAATGGAAAGAGGCAGGTATGTGATCACTGATCATGTTGCTGGCTAAAGTGTTGCATTTCTGCTATTTGATTGTGTTTTAGGGACTCTAAGTTATGCTGGGCCAAGTTTGCAGCTGTTGTGTGACTGCTCTGTTACCTCCTCGCACTCTGTCAGAAATGTTCATTTGAGGACTATGCAAAGTCTCTATGGACTCTCAGGTGAGCTTTTCATATGTGGCCTCCTTGCAAATATGACAGCTCTCCAACCCATGAACAGTGCTCAGGGGAGGACTAAGAAATGAATAAAACATACCCACATAGACCTAGTGACCTCACTCCCTGTCACGGTTTAGATATAAAATGCCCTCCCCATCTCATGTGTGGAGGTGAGGTGTTTAAAACCTAACTGGATCATGGAGGCTTTGTACTCATCAGTGGTTTTTTAAAGGAAATAAA
>NW_004524686.1:4338630-4341569 GCF_000260255.1 Octodon degus | reverse complement strand
CTGGTCTACAGTGGGCAACAATTGAAGTTCAATTTTTTTCTCATCTGTTTTAATTCCTTATAATTTTTAAACCAGTTTTGCATGTTTATATTTTGTAATATGAACAACTAACTTGAAGACAACATTATGTAATACAGCAACTATTGTGGAATTCCTATTGTTTTGTTGTGTGAAGTTCTGTATCATTTCTAACTTTTTTTTCGCTCTTTTTTTTTTGGCAGAACTGGGGATTGAACTCAGGACCTTGAGCTTTCCAGGCAAGCGCTTATTCTAATGAGCTATATCCCTGGCCCCTTTTTTTACTCTTTTGTATTTTCTTTAGATAATAAAAAATTGATAAAAGAAAATCTAGTATTTCAATTTATTTAGCTCATTAATTTATTATAGCAATATGTACCTGACAAAAGTATTGTGTGTCTATAGAGGAATTATTACATTTCATTCACAAATGCTATATGTCTTTCATATCCTTTGTTTATTCTACAGAACATTTGACCAATATTTTATCATTCTAATGTCTGGAATATTTTACTACATTAATTTTTTCCTATAACTTTATAGCAGTCTTTATGATTTTTATCTGTATTTATGAAGTATTTCTAAGTTGGCTTATGGAAGTGCTACAGAGTTCATAAGCTATATTTTTATTCTTTATTTTTATTAATTTATTTAGGGATTTCATACTTTTTTGGTGGAGTCATTAGTATTTTCCATATCAGAAAAGAAGTCATCTGTAACTGGAAAGCTTTGGACTTTGCCTTTGTAATTTGATTATAGTTTTTCTTTCTTACTTCAAGAGCATATATACAAAAAATATAATGTCCTTTCTTTGTCTTTTTTGCTTTGATCAGAACTTTTAGTATTATGGTAATTCAAGAAAGTAGACTAATTGTGTTTTCTTGCTCTTATAGAATAATTTCTTTGCCATTTCAGAAAAACAACTAAGATTCCATCTAACCCCTGAAAGAAAGGTTATCATCAACTCAACCAATAAATAACTGGAGGGATTGTGGGGGGGGGAAGCACTTCTCCACTGTTCGTGGGAGTGCAGGCTAGTACAACCACTGTGAAAAATCAGTGTGCAAATTTATCCAAAAAGTAGGTTTGGAAGTCCCATTCAAGGCCACTATCTTCCTCTTTGCTCCATTTCCAAGTGAACTGAAAACATCATACCACAGTGATCTATGTGCACCCATGTTTTTAGCAGCATAATTTGTTATAGCTAAGTCTTGGAAACAACCCAGATACTCACCAACTGAAGAATGGATGAAAAAGATGTGTTATTTTTATACAAAAGAGCATTACTCAGTTTTAAGAAAGATGAATTCTAGGCCTTTATAGGTAAATGGATGCAAGTAGAGACCATACTCATAGGTGAAAGAAATCAGACTCAGATGTATAAGCATTGTATTATCTCCCTAGTATGAGAAACCAAAATAGTAAAAATGATCCAAAAGGTACAATAGATACTGTAAAAGGAAAAGAATCTATTCAAAGGGAAGGGACATATATTTGGGATTCTGATCAGGCAACTGAAGACATGAAACCTCAGGTATCCTGCTTTCTGTGGCTCGCTCCCCAGGGGCTGAGACACACCCTGGCAAATAGGAGTACAGATTAGTATATAGCTTGTTTTTACAGAACCCTCTGGCATGCACAGGAATCACTGAGCACTCACTGGCCAAGTGCTTCTGTAGATAATGTCCATGGAGTAAATATTCAACAGTCCATAACTTGAGTCTTACTGCGTTGCCTTTATTACATGCAAATTTTGGATTCTCTGACCAGTGATTTGGATTTTATTTTATATTTTCAGGGTTTGCTATTAATAATAACTAATGCCCCTCTTGCAGAACACTTCTATTTGTACCTCCACAAATGCAAATTTTCCTCATTCTCCCTACACCCTTTTAGTACACGTAGAAGTTGATTTCCTTTCTCATTGATGGTACCATTTCTTAATGTTTAAATTGGATCATCTGTTGCCTCGTGAAGCTTTAAATTATTATTTCAAGACTTTCCCACATGATGTACTCTCCAGTTACCTCTATTTACATCTGTGCCACCGCATAATGTCCTGCCCTCCAGAATACAATGTCTGTTGAGCCTTGTAGTGGAATCTGTATGTAATCTTGACCACCAGAAGTTTCTGAATGCTTACATGAAGAAATTTTATAACATAAAAAAACAAAGCAAAGGAACAACTATGATGAGGGGAGATACAAGAGAAAGAAGGAAGGAAAAAAGATATATTTATGTATATATACAGGATAGGTTGGATAATTTTACTGCTAATTTCTGTTTGCCTATTGAGAGGTACATTTAATGTTTAAATTTGTTTTTCTCTCTGCTTTTTATTTTCATAAGTGTTTTGTTTTGCATTTTCTTTTTTCCATAACTTTATTGATAAACAAATAGCAATGAAACAGTTTAAAATGAAGTTGGTAGGACAGTTTCAATAACTAACACATTGCATAAATTCCTCCCAGTGGTTAATTGCTGTACAAGATGCGGAAATGATATCCTATCTACAAACACCATTAGAAGAAATCACTATTCATTAAGAGAATGTAACTATATATTCATCTTAAAAACTTTGAATACACAGATACAAAACGGACATTGATCTGTATACCGTTTTTTTGTTAAGTTTCATTATTTGAATATTATAGGTGTGTTAACTCAGCAAAATAATCTAAAAGCGTCCAGTACTCCATAATAGTATTGGGTCTTCTGCTTGACTGGAAATGTCAGAAATTGTTGACCTGAGTCCCCTCTAGCTCTACATAACAGCATGGATTAATTCTTATATTTCATTTTTATACTTTTCTGCTGGGTGGTTAAGACCAAGGAAAAGCAGGACCTATGCAACAAGAGTTGTAGCTTTTGGGTCTGATAAGGTCAGTGAAATCCCATCAGGATTTATCCTGAGATCCAGT
>NW_004524686.1:4313465-4330430 GCF_000260255.1 Octodon degus | reverse complement strand
AGAGAGAGAGAGAGAGAGAGAGAGAGAGAGAGAGAGAGAGAGACATTAGAAATGATATGGAATTTCACTAAACGAAATGACAAGAATTCAACAGTGGTTGTTATATTGCATATTGTGGTGTTCAAATTAGTTGTTCAGAATATTATATATAAACCTGCAAAATAGCTCAAAAAATTAGAAAGAAGAGAGATAATAAATTGGAAGGGTGAATTGTCCCCAGCTCCTTTTTTTGTCTCCTGACCTCCTGATTACCAGGAATTGAGAGACTTTCCTTTAATGCTCTTTTCCTATGTTGTTTCAGCCGTGGTGCCAGCCAACTGTAGACTGAACCGTGATGCAAAATAAACCTCTTACCTTTTAAATCCTGGGTGTCTAATGTTTCTTCAGAGCCAGAAAAAAGTGACTAAGACATGAAATTGGTCCCAGAGAAGTAGGATCTTTGCAGTGACGGTACCTGACCAATTGGCAATATGCTACTTTTCCGAAATGCTGTCGAAAAGTTTTCTTTGGAGGGATGGTGAGATATCTCAGTGCACTAAGCACGAGCTTTGGAAAGCACAGGGACCAGCGCTCAATCCATGATCCTGCGTGCTGCACCTGCCCTACCCCTGGGGCGTGCTGAGCTGACCATTGAGTCTTGGCATGGTGGCACAAACCTGTAATCCCAGTGCTAGGAGTCCGAGCTGTGTAGTGAGACCCTGTACCAAATATATAAATGAAAAAACAAAGTTTTCTTCCTAGGAACTGCCTTTTTCTCATCAATGATGTGACAAAGCCAGTACATACATGGACACACACACACACACACACACACACACCATCCAATTTGTAATTAAATCTAAAATAATGTTATTTTACATTTAGTGTTCTTCTGTCTTTGTGTTTCCTAGGACTCCAATTGGATGGTGACATAGAAGTCTCTTCTATCTATCACTGCTTATTTTGCCACCACCTGGGAAGCAAATTAACCTTCATTTATTCTACTACTCACAGATAGGCTAAGTCAAACGGCATTGATATGCTCTTGGTGCTTACAGAATTCCTCAGTTTAGCAGTTGTGAGTACAGATAGTTGGTCTGTATCAATCTTTTGAATCTCATTTCCTTAATTATTTTAACTCTGTGACTTTGAATTCCTACCTCCACACCACCCTCCACCATTGTTGAGAAGGTTACATAGGAAAATGCATGACATTCTACTTGGTGGATAGCAGGAATTCTGTTGCTCCCAGAATGCCCCTCCCCTCGAACCTGATCATTTGGTTTGTCAGTGTGTTGTTCAAGAGTCACTTTCTCAATAAGGAATTGCTATACCTAATAAAAATTCAAGTAGTTATCCAGGCTAGAAGATATCATAAGAACCATTTATCCTTTAATCTCAAAGTTAAACTTATTTTCTACATTTTTACATTAGAAGGAACTGATATTCATGGAAAGGTGTATCTGGTACATTCATATAGCTGAAAATTGTGTACTTCACCATCAAAAAAGAAAAGTAAAAGAAAAATATTATAACCAGTGCTCAAGTACTACTCAGAACTAAAGGAAAAAGGTTGCTATACATTGGTTCTTAAAGATTTCCCCAAAGGCCAATGTATTGAAGGCTTGGTCTGCAGTCCAGACTACCAGTAGGAGGTGGTGGGATTTTTAAGAAACAGAGCCTATTTGGGTTATAAAGGATTGCACTGGAAAGGGATATAAGGACCACAGCTTGTTTATGACTTTGTCTCTCACCTGCCTTGAAGAGAGCAGCATCACACTCTCCCTTCATGAGGTATTGCTTTGCTATAAGCCCAAAGGCAACTGGGCCAAACCAGCATGCACTGAGCCATCCTAGGCTATGAACCCAAAAAGTCTTCCTATTTTTAAGTTGATTTACTCATGTATTTGTTACAAGCATGTAAGGCGAACTAACACAAATGTTTAACTTTTAAGTTTTATCTCACTTCTTACTGAAGGGAGTATGTTGTATGTTTTAAATAATTTTTAAAATTCCTAGATTACTTTTAAAGAAATAAAATAAAGCTTAACTTCTGTGCTCTTTTGTGACTTAAACATATGCTCTAAATTTCATGTATTGGAATCTAGACTGGTAGGTTGATTAGTGAAAGTTGATTAGTCATTATGAGAGTGGTTTTCTTACAAAACTAAACTCTCTATATTGATGTTTGGTCTGTCTCAATGTGTGAGGCCTTGTGCTACATCGGAACTCCAGAGTGACCCACCAACAAGAACCTCACCACATGTGTTTACTGTCTCTTTAACTTTCCAACCTCTGGAATGGTTACTCAAAGTGGTTCACTTTAGTTTATAAATCCCCAGTCTATGATAGTCTGTCAGTTAAAGTAACAGCATATGGGCTAATATATTCTCAATACAAAACTGAAGTATAGAGTAGAGGATCCCAAGAAAAGGTCACATCATGTCACAAGACTTGTGCTTTCATTTTCTTTTTCATGTTTCTTATATGATTATTTTTCTCCTAGCTCACGAGCCAGCCTTGTATGCAATGTTGGAGTAGCATAATATGTATATTTAGTGCTGATGTTATCAAATAACAAAAGCTTAAATTTTTTTAGGGAAACATTTGTTCTCTGTACTTCACATTATGTTCTCAAAAAGGAAAACATGGGTATTATGACTAGTTGAACCAAAAAAGTCCATTTGATTTTTGGGAGATGCTATTGTCTGCCATGTTGTGACCTTTGTCAACCTCCAGGTGTCTTTCTTGTTTGATCTTTCTAGCTCTTCTACTGTCATAGCATACAAAGCCAAGAAGACACACAGTACAAACTCATCCAAGGAAAACAAATAGATGAATAAAATGGTTACTACTCTTGTGAAAAGTATGGATGGAATAAAATACTAGCTTCTGAGGAATCTATGTCAAGATTTACATTAACAAAACATTAGCGTGAAAAACAAACTTGTAAGAGATAATTTAATATTTTGGACTGTAGTTGATGTGTTAGAAAATCAGAGGACAATCTTCAGTACTTATTTTTGGGAGATTTCAGGGGAGCTGATAAGAATATGGCAGAATTCTTTGTGAAATCTCTGAAATGATGGTGTTGGAGATAATATTTTTAAGTGTAAGAAGAATTTATTAGATCAACTAGGGAAAGTCAATCTAAGATTATTGTTCTTGATTATGTTCTTCATCATCAGATAATTTCATGATGAAAGAATTTGGTTAATTAAATATATCTATTGCTTAGTCAAGAAATTCAGGAATTTTGGAAATAGGTCATGAGCAGAATTAAGAAACTTGAGAATTTCAAAAGAAGTTGTCTTTTAATAACGAAGTCTCACAGAAGGAATATGGGAATGTGAATATGTTATGAAAACTAATTAATATTAAGCATTTTAGCACATTCATTTATACTGATTTGTTTTTTCTACTTACTTTTGGGGTACTTATACTTAGCAAATAGGAAGCTATATTTATTTTGATTTAATATTCATTTCAAACTGTGTGGCTAAGAGCAGGATTATTAATACAAGTGTTTAGAATTGAAGCTGAAAAATAAAGGACAGGTTATTTTCTCAAACATTAGTCTAGAATCATTTTTGATGGCCTGATATTGTATAGTAAGAAGCTTCCATGGAAATATAGCAAGATGAGTCACCTTGCATTGACTAAACAAAATGCCTGTCCTCAAGGTGAACATTTTTTTCATTCCTAAGGGGATATTCACATAAGTAGAAAAGTAGAGAAGTGGGGTATGTAATTCTGTTCTCTGAAGATGCAGGGCAGCACAAAAACTTCACCACAGAAATGAAACTTGAGTTTTTAAAGTTTTCTTTTTTAAAGAGAACAAAAAATAGTAAAACAAAAAAAGCATTAGAAATGATACAGAATTTCACTAAACAAACTGATGAGAATTCAACAATGGCTGTTATATTGCATATTGTTGTCTTCAAATTTGTTGTTTGGATTACCAGATATAAGCATGCAAATTGGTCCAAAAATGAAAAGGAAAAAATTTAAGCAATAAAGAGTCCTTTCAATAGACCAGTAGAAATCAGCAGTACAATTAGAGACCAATAAGTCAATCTTTTTAGAACACAGAAAGCCACTGCTGATGGAATAGTCTTAGAGAACCGTGCTTCTCAAATTGAATTCTTTTCTGTTGATGATGTTGCTGGACATTGAACCCAGAGTTTAAGGTATGCTAGGCAAGCACTGTACCACTGAGTCACATCCCAGTCCAGTATTTCTTGAATTTTGATGAGCATAAGAATCACTTGCATTTGGGTTGTTTCCAGATTTAGCCATGACAAATGGTGCTTCTATAAACATGCGTGCTAATATATCACCATGGTGTGAGGTTTTCAGTTCTTCTGGACAAATATCCAGAAAGGGAATAGCTGACTTGCATGGGATCTCCAATTGTAGCTTTTTAAGGAATATCCACACTGATTTCCACAGTGGTTGTACCAGTCTGCATTACCACTAATAGTGGAGAAGGTTTTCTTCTACCACACAGCCCCTCCAGCAATCGTTACTGGCTGACTTCTTGATGTTAGCCATTCTTCCTAGGGTGAGATGGAATCTCAGTGTTATTTTAATTTGTGTTTCTCAAATGATGAGTGTTGCCAAACATTTTTTCATGTATTTATTTGCAATTTGTATTTGTTCATCTAAGAAGTGTGTATTAATTTCAGATGCTTATGTTTTGAGTCTTAATTTTACGAGCCTGATTATTTAGACATAATATTTTTATACAATTGAGTATTACTCAGCTATAAAGAAAGGTAACCTCAAGGTTTTCATAGGTAAATGTGTGCAAATAGAAACCATATTCATAAGTGAAATAAATCAGATCTGCATGTGAAAACACATTGTTTTACTAATGTGAGAAATTCAAAGAGTAAATTAAATCTGAAAGGTACAGTAAATTTTGTGAAAGGAAAAAAAACTACTATAAAGGAAAGAACAACTGGTATGGGGGAAAGGAGAAAAGAAAGAAGGAAAGGAAAAATACAGAGAGACATACATCAGCTAGCTAAGATAATTGTAATACTAATTTATATTGCTTTATTGAAAGGAACAGTTAATGTCTAATTGTTTTATCAATTGTGAGTGCCTATATCTGGTAATCTTAACAATTACTTTGAAGATAAGAATATCTAATATAAGGCTGGCAAGATATTAGCTCAGTGGACTATGTGCCTCATTAGGCAGGCTCAGCGAGCTGGATTCCAACCCCTGCACCAAATGCTAAGCCGACCCTGCCCCTGGCATGACCGAGTCCAGGCATGGTGGTGCATGCCTGTATTCCCAGCTCTGGGAAGGCTGAAAACAGAAGAGTCACTGTGAGTCTGAGATGCATAGTGAGACCTTGTATCAAATACATTAACAAAAAAATAAAAGAAGTAAAAAATAATATACAAAATAACAACTATTGTTAATTTCCTATTATCTTGTTTTGGAATCCTGTATTGATTTTATTCTTTTTGTTTGTTTGTTTGTTTGTTTGTTTTTTAAGAAACACTTGCAGATCTAGTAAAAAAAAAAACAAAACTGGTTCAGTGTCAGATTCTGCCATGGGGTCTGAGATTATGGATTTCTGATGCTGTCCTAGGTGATACAGATGCTCTCTGTTTTGTGAACCTGCCTGGACTGGCAAGGCACTTAACCCAGTGGTAAATCTGAAAACTTCTCAGAAAGTTTCAGCCGGGGGTCTACATACTATAGATATCTCAGTAAGGACAGAGCCCCACAGAAAATTAAAATATAAGTTTTGAGATGAGGGCAAATTCATTAAAAGTTGTATAGAGGAAGGAGGGAAACCAAATGAGAATAATACTTTTAGGCCCTGCCCAACAGTTCAGTGGATTAAACACCTGCAATCAGGCGCAAAATTGAGACTGGGAGTGGTGGCACACACCTGTAATCCCAGCTCTTGAGAGACTGTAAACAGGTGGATCACCACGAGTCCGATCTAATAGTGAGACCCTGAACACCCTGAAGACCCTTCCCTAAAATTAAAAGAAAAGAATAACACTTTAAAGATTAAAGACAGAGTATTTTACAATGTAAAATTAAATCATGTAAATTGTTCTAGCAAGTTCTGATTTGGAAAACGAAAATGTTCATTGAATCTAGTAAGTATGTCATCACTGTGGTCTCCTGCATAGTATCTCCCTCCTGTTCAGTGCTCTTGAAATGAACTGTTCATTGTGATGATGATTAGCCATTTGTAGCTCCTTGGTTTTTAAAATGTAGTATGAATCAAGGTGCAGGTATAAAACATGTACTGGAATCCGAAGAAAAACTACATGAAAAGTCATCAAGTAAATTTCTGTGGATTTTTATATAGTTTACATGCTACAATTATATCATTTTGTGTATATTAATCTACAATATATTGTTAGCCTTAATTACATATATTTCTTTGTACTTCTTAAATGTGGCTACTAGAAATAAAGTACACAGGTAGCTCACACTGTGGCTCCGATGAAAATTCCACTGGATCATGCTGAGTTAGGCAGATGAAAAGGAAAGTGAAAGGAAGCAGGAGTGCAAGCAAGCAAGAGTGTGGATACAGTGAATAGAGGGAAATCCAGGCTCAGTGTAGGAATGCAGTTTTGGTAAAAGGGACTTCATATATTAAAATTCATAATAAGATTATTTGGAACATGTAAATATTCCTTTAAATATGGCTTTAAGGGTAGCATAAAACCATTAGCATGGTCTTTTTATCACTATTTCCTGGTAAAATATACTTGGTATTTTGGTTTTCTTCATCTATAAGTTCTTTTAAAAGGACCATTAACAATGTTCAAGTGGTTTTACAATGCACTTTTATCTTTAAAATTTGGCCTCCTTTCATGTAATTTTAAGGAAATGATTTGTATTATTGATACTTTTAATGTTTTTTGGAACTTAATACTCTTTTTCGCTGATTCTTATATACTCAATATTTGAAAATATTCAACAGACTTTGAAGAATGATTTTAAGAAAAAAAGTTGTCAAGTTTGTCTTTTAATTCTTTACTTGTCTTGTAATCATTTAATTATCTTTTTGTTGTCCACAATAATTATTGATTACTGCCACTTGAAAAAATCTGTCATGATAGTTTTGTCTTTCAAACATGTTCATTTTGATCTCAGATAATAATTATTGCAGTTTGATCTTATTATGTTGTTCAAAGCTATTGTTAAATGTACAAAGCAAATTCAGAAAGCTTCATTCATTCAGTACAAGGACTTAATGTTCAGTGGAAAATATAGTTCTGAATGAAAAAATATTGACTAGGAGGAGGGAAAATATTTGGATTAGTTAATAAAAATAGAGAAGTTAAATTAATAAACTGAGGACAAATCTGTAGGCAAGAAAGACACTTCTGATGGAGAAGAGATGAACAAAATTTCTGGTGCTCAAGGGAATCTGAACACATGGACTTCAAGGTCTTGGTCAAGTTCCACTGGTCGTAATCTGTTCTCAGGTGTGTTAGCACTAGGACACTGTTTTAGCTTCTTGTCACTGTGACAAAATGCCTGAGCAAAAGAACTTAAAGGTAAAAACATTATATGCTCGCTTATGATTTCAAAGGCTTCAGCTAATATTCCCTTGCCTTTATTGCTGCTGGGAGGGGTGATGGCGGACATCATGCAGAGGAGCATGTGGTAGAGCAAAGCAGCTCCACTTAACGCCAAGAGCAGGCATAGGGAAGGGAGAGAAGCAGGAGCCAAAAACAAATTCGACCCTTCAAGCGCACAGTCCCAGTGATGTAACTTCTCTCACTAGGCAGCACCACTTAGAGTACGCAATACCTCCCAGTAGTGCCAAAAGGAAGGAGGAAGCTGCTAACACATGAGCTTTTAGAAGATGTCTTAGTTGCTTTTCTTGTTCCTGGGGCTGAATACTCAACATTTGCACATCAAAGAAGGAACGGTTTATTTCACTTTACAATTCATAGAGGTTTCATTCCATAATCAGCTGGCTCCAAGGCAGGTTGGCATGGCAAAGGGGCATGGCAGAAGAGAAACAGACCATGACCGAGCAGACAGAAGGCAGCAAGAAGCAAAGGCATCAGCAAACCCTTTTCCTTTTAGCCCATCTAGGCTACTGCCTTTTCAGGTGGTGCCACACAAACCTAGGGTGGGGCTTCCGTTACTCAAACCCAGAATTATGATAAACTAATTAGAGTATTAATCCAATATCACACACCCTTAATCCTGATCAGCACATTAATCCACATGCAGACAGCCTAGAGCCAGGTGCCTCCAAAAAGCCCCAACTATAACCACAAATGGCATTAGGGGGACCTTTAGGTGTAAATCATACCAGAGGGCATTTGAGACCTAAAGCACAGCAATCTCTCTCACTAATAGAAATAAAATGAGAAAACTACTTGAAAATAAACAATAACAGGCTGGAGTGTAATGTGGTATATTGAATTCCTTTTACAGGAAAGTTCTAGAAAGTTTAGAACAGGTAAATGCAGTGAAATAAATGATGCCATGAGGGGAACTTAAATATTTCAGAGTCATTTCAGTTGATATTCCTCAGAGGACTCACAGTTGTTCTTCCTGATTTTGGTGGAATCAATGCAAAGTAAAAGTTATGCTGCTATGAATCCACATTCTCTGGCATCACTATTTAGAAAGACATCTCAAGACGTCAGGGAACACGGACTGGGAAAATAAATGCCCACTGACCTTATGCCTGACCTGAGGGTCACACTGATTTAGACAGTTTGTTTTTTAAATCGCTCTCAATGCTTACCATTACCCTTGAGCAAGCCATTAAAGCAGGACATCAGGAAGCAGAATGACAAATATTGACTTCTGTCTTTCAATTTATCTTCATAGAGGACTGCTTTAGAAGGATGTTGCTATTCAGGTAACAGGTGAAAGCCTTTTTTTATTTTAGGGAACGGTGTACTGAGTTCTGGGTCTTACTACTAGATCGGACTCATAGTGATCCGCTTGTTTACAGCCTCCCAAGAGCTGGGATTACAGGTGTGTGCCACCACTCCCAGGCTCAATTGTATCTCAGCGTATCCCAGGGGGAGGGGCTGGCATGGCAGGCCTGGGGATTGAACCCCCGGACCCTGCCCTGCTTGCAGGTACTTTAATCTGCTGAGCTATTTGGTGAGCCCATGAAATTCTTTTACTTAAGTTCAACTGCAAGAAAAAGAAAATGAAACCCTATAGAAACAAATTATACCATAGAATATATAAAGTGCAAATATATAAGAATCTAAAGCCAAGCATGCAGCTCAGCAGCACAAAGTCTTCCTGGCAAGGGCAGGGCCCTGAGTTAGATCACATACACACACATACAGAGAGAGAGAGAGAGAGAGAGAGAGAGAGAGAGAGAGAGAGAGAGAGAGAGAGAATGAATCCAAAACAAAGATAATTTGGATTATTTGCCACAATGTAAAAGTAATACTGTCATTATAGCTACGGATTCCTTTATGTAGCAAGATATAGGTAAATAATCACATGTACATTTCTTTATAAATCTGATCACAGGACACTAACAGTGTTCCTGTTAACTATGCATGAATACTGTGCACATGCATAACAATTATTATATGTTTGAGGGAGGAAGCCTGGTTTTATAATGAGAAAGTAAAGATAAAATAAAGTGTTAATATTAAAATAGAACGTGATACCTTATTTTAAAAACGTAACTGAGATTTACCTAAAAAATACATGAGTCTTAGTGTACTAATATTGTGATATGGTGCACCAGCTTGGAGAAAGTATTAGAAACTTGGAATGATTACCCTCTTAATTTAATTTCCCCAGAATTGTGTTAAGCTGAATTTTTCAATCTAAATGTTGTATATTTCAGTGACAAACAAGGTGCAGATCATAAACAAGACTAATACAGGGGCTGGAGAGATGGCTCAGTGGTCTAAAGTACCTACTTAGAACAAGCTTAGCAAAGCATCAGGGACTGCGGTTCAATCCCCCAGCACCACATGCCAGCCAGCCCCGCCCCCTGGTGGGCTGAGCTGGCCACACACACACACACACTCTCTCTCTCTCTCTCTCTCTCTCTCTCTCTCTCTCTCTCAAATAAAAAATTTAAAAAAAAAAGACTAATACAAGTGGTAAGTTACCATAAGCCCACTGGAACACTTAAATTCAAGGAAAGTATTGTCATTCTTTTTGCACTTAATTATCTGCACTTAGACTAAAATTCCCTGCCTGGCTGAAAGTGAGTGATTTTTGAAAAATAACTTGAGTGAACATACATCACTGTGATTTATAGCAGCATAATTTGTAATAGCCAAATCTTGGAAATAACCTAGCTGCCCACCAACAGAGGAAAAAATGTGAAGAGGAAAAGATTAACTGTGATGGGGAAAGGAAAAAAATTGAGAAATATATGTATATGTATGTATACACAAGATAGTTAAGATAGTTATGGAGCTGGCTTCTCTTAGTTCCTTAAAAAGAACACGTTGTGCTACTATTGTTTAGACAAGAAATCATGCCTATATCTTGTACTCTGATTAATTAGCAGGAAGACAACAATATGCAATGTATCAGTTAACATAACTATCATACTAACCTGTTCAGAAATTTGAAATGCGTCAATTATTGTAAAAACTAATGGATCAAACATTGCAACTGTCCCACTAAACTTTTTTTATTGCTAATGGTTTTTTTCTCTTAAAAAATAAGTTTAATACACTGTAAAAAAAGGATAACTTGAAATGAGAGTTGGAAACCTTCTTTTCTGGTTCAATCCAAAAGGCTGTTTTAAAGAGGTGTTAGGAAATATTTTTTTTAGGTAATGCCTTATTTCAGCTAAATTGTGCATATATTTAGATATACTTTCACCAAGTATCAGGATTCTGGAAAGTAAGATCTCTAGAAGAAAGAAAGCTATAAATATCACATAGACAGGTACCTCTTACTATGTTTTGATTTATGTTTTAAGAGAGTAAGATGAACTTGGTGATGAAGGAGTATAATTTGAGAATAATATCACACTACATGTGGCTTATATAGTGTGTTTTTCTGATTCTGTCCTGTGCTTAACGTAATCACACCTTCAGGCTTATTGCATCTCCAAATTTAATACTCAGGGTATACAATTTGCTACCTTTTCTGCATATTATATTAAAAGAAGCTACACTGTGCTGTTATAATTTCATATTTCTGAGATCGAGATATAAATTTGCTGAGAAAGCTACATAACATCAGTTTAGCTGAATATATAAACAAGCATTTAATCAATATCAGGTTGGATATTTTAAAGGAACCTGTACAATGATTATAATAATTAAAATATATACCAAATTTATGCTTGTAATTTATTCTAAATGTCAGGTTAATGTTACATAGGATGGTTGTTTTAAATTAAATAGATATTTGTGAAATTTAAAAGAGATAACTAATAGATTGTTATTTTGCACCTTTTTTTCTTTGCTTCCCAAGGCACCAAAAATATCTCCAAATATTAAAGATTATCTTTTTTGGTAAAACTGAAAGTGCTGTTTATAAGATGGGCAATAGAACAATCTCAAAACCTACCCAGCTGTAAATTTGTCAAACACTGCAGCTAGGGACCTTCTTGAAGTACATGATTGACAGAGACTCAGGGATGTAGACCCCAAGGTTTATACTTCAGCACAGTTGGCCCATGCCTGAATGGTTTTGAACTAAGGAGGTCATTTGAATGCTTCAAAAATAGTGTCTGCAAGACATGTGTTGCAACCAGACTTCAAAGTATCATCCATAATATTTCAGGGTGGTTGCCTTCATGAAGGCTTTTAATTTTGGTCTCTAACTTGACAAATCTCTTTTAAAATGCTACTATGAAGAAGAAAGTACTTTGGGTAGTAGAATTGCAATGTAGATCCTGTTGCTGATGTTCTGGGACCTTATAATTCAGTAGGGAAGAATAAAGGATTCTTATGCAGTTAATAGAACGCAGCATAAAAGGTGCTACACAATAACCAAGGTTTTAGAAAGCAAGATAAAGCAAAAATTAGGCAACAGGAGAGGAAAGGAAAGGCAGAATGTGAGTGAATCTAGAAAGGATGTTTTCTGGTTTGTATCGAGGTATCCCCCCAAAGCCTCACACAGTTGTGAGGTGGCTTCTGGAATTTGTGACTAATTCTTGATCCAATGTTGGGATTATGAGTGTGAGTGCTACACACGGCCTGGGGCAGATAGCCTGAATGCAGGACAGGGAGAGGAGAGAGCTTGCTAGCTGCCACAGCCGCAGTTGCTCATTTTGCTCTCTGCCATGAACTGCTGCCCTCAGACATGTGCCAGTCTGCTTTGGAGCCATCGGAGTACGGAGTGAAAACTCCACTAACTGTGACTTAAATAAACCATTCCTTCCTTTATTTGGGCTGTCGGGTATTTTGTCCCAGCAACAAGAGAAACATAACTAAGACAGATGCCAACACGCAGCATGGGCACTGATGAGACTTCTAGACAGAGTGGAAAGCTTGAGCCTTGACAGTGGTCATCTTTATTTTTGTTAATGAACTGTCCTTTTCCATTAAAATGAGGAAGAGTTTTCTGAAGGTTAAGTATTGTATATTTAGGGACACTACCATTATTTTTTTTAATTCAGGAAAATTAAAGTGGCTATTATTGAAAGTTAATTTTGATATACGGTAATTTTCTGGGTGGTGGTTGGAAGGCATTGCTGCCTGTACTGTATGCTTGGATAACTTCAGCTCAAACTGGGAACCAGGATCCAGCCATACAGGCAAGAACAGAATAAATGAGGCAGATGTTTTACTGACTTCTGCTCATTTGAATCTGCTCCGTGCAGAAGGAAGATGTTGTTTGCTTCAAATTATTTAAGTACCAGCATTTGTCACTCCTATAATTCACTTACCACCACCAGTTATGCAATTACTTTAACTGCAAGCCACTTACATCTTAGTCAGTTCTACTGTATAAAAATGTCTGTTTTTATTTGAAAAGCTAAGATTGAAACTGTCACTTGGGACCATTCCAAAACTTTGCTAATTGTGCACTTCAAGTGCAGCAATATTGGAATTAATTTTTCTCTTTGATTTTAAGAAAAAGAATCATTCATGCCATGTTTTCAACTTATCATTACTGTACATATAACATTACTGTACATGTAAGAATAACAATTGGGAATTGAGGGGCCCAAAAGGCCACACAGCTTACTGAGCATTGACTTGCAACTTTCAGTTAAATATATTCTTTTTAGATGATTCCTCAAGATTTATGAGATAATATTTAATCCTCATAAACCACCCCTTTTAATTTCCCTATTGTTTGAAACAGTAAGAGAGAGAACACAGCATGGTTACTTAAGGAATTATGTGTGTAGGGCACTTAGAAGACTAAATACAGTCCTGAAAGAATGCACTGTAACATTTATAACTCAATAGACAACTTCGAAAGTTCAATCACCTAGAAGTTAGGTAGGCTGACCTTTTTAAGTTTAATTCAGGAGGTTGGTACTCAAGGTTGTGTAAAATACATACTCAGGAAGAGAAAAGCTGAACAGTTTTCCTTAACAAATATCAGGGCAGTACTTTGATGTCCACTGGAGTCACAAAATAGTGTAATGACTCAAGGATGAAAGGCCTAGGCTTCTGTCTCATTTTGCATTATTTTCCAGGACTGATGGACTGTGCCATACCCCTGTATTTCTGCTCATCTCACCAGCTGCCCCTGTTTTTTTTTTCCTACTGGGCATGTGCATATTTATCACCTTTGCAGTTGGGCCCACACTGACTAGGTGCAGCTTACCAATGCAAAGACTGACAATACGAAACTTAGTTCTACATCTGTGTTTGTCTGCCATTTGTCTTCTTTTGATTATTATAAAACTTATGCTTTCCACACTATCATCACTTTCTTCTATGCTTTCTATTCATTCTCCTTTGTCCAGCCAGAGATTAAGGGACATTACAATAGTTAATAATATTAAC
This sequence comes from Octodon degus, assembly GCF_000260255.1. Classification (NCBI taxonomy): domain Eukaryota; kingdom Metazoa; phylum Chordata; class Mammalia; order Rodentia; family Octodontidae; genus Octodon; species Octodon degus. Next base: position 4,316,523 of record NW_004524686.1, on the reverse strand, counting down.
CACTACTATTGAGGATCCTTGACTTCCAAAACTTTACAGCCTAATGAATGACTAGGTAGTGTTAGGAGGTGCATATGAAGGATGCATAAATAAATAAGAGAAATACAGTTCTTTCTGAGTGTATATAGAACTATCATTTTGAGAGCTTTTTTCTTCATCCAGGAGCATACTGCAACTTCTCTTGCTTTCTGAATTATGCCCTTTGTTTTTTCCTATATGCTACATCTGGAGGTATTAGAATATTTCAATTTTTTATAACTGGAAAATATTTTACTTTTAGTTTTCAAAGGTATGTTCGCTAAATATAAAATTCAAAGAGGATAGATCTTTTTTTTTCTTTCTTTCAGTCCTTTAATTAGTCTAGTTTCTTACACTCTTGATCTTTATTTTTCTTTCTAATGTGGAATAAGATGCTATTTAATTTTGTTCTTTCATAGCTAATATTTTTATGTATATGCTTTAATGACTTTTTCTTTACAATAAGCTCTGGACAATTTCAATTTTGTGTATCTTGGTATGATTTTATTCAAATTTCTTATGCAAACAGTTCATTTTCCTTGGAAATGTAGTGTTATAAGTTCAACTAAATTCAGAAATTTTAAATCCTTAAATATTTATTGCCTACCCCTTTCTCCTTTGAGAATTCTAATTATATGAATATAAGTTTCTTGATTTAGAACCAAATACTGAAGGATAGAGAGGAGAGTGTGCAAGTAACTCCAGGGGCTGTGTAGTTATGTATGTTAGTGTGAGAATGGGGTAGAAAAGGTCTTCTGGTGTTGCTGCAGGACACTTGAGCAGGGATTTGAAGGATATATATTCACCAGGTAAGTAATAAATTTGTATGGATGCAGACATGAAGGCTTTCAGCAGTGTAGTGAGTATAGAACATTCCTAGCAATTCAGCATTAGCAGAGCAACAAGGATCAGCAGGAGATGATAGTAGATAAGAATATAGGACTCAAGGTACATGAAAACCTTGCAAACAGGCTTAATAATTTTTTTCTCACAATATCATAGGAAGTTTGCAAAAATGCAGATTCTTAGATCTAATCTCCACATAAGTGTATGGATCTCATACATACACACTTTTAGAACTGAGATTGTTTTAAGATGGAACTATTTCTCATATGGCTTTTGTTGTGGTAACTGGGGTAAAGGGACAATCTGAGAGTCACGGAGACAATATAAGATTCTATTTGTGCAAGAAGCAGTATTGCAACAGCAAGCAGAAACACCAAAATGACACTCAGAATTTGGAGGCAGATTTATATACAATGATGGGCACTGATCAAGATCATTCCCAAAATGTCAGGCCCTGATTTCTGGTGGCCTAGGGCTTATGTTAGATAAACAAGAAAGAGTACAGAGGCAGGGTGGCTTGCCAATTTTGAACCGGTTTGTACAATGTATAAGTGTATGAATTATAGTCACCACCTATGCATCTCCACCCCCAGCCCTTTCTAAGAGACAGAAACAACTGGAACTAGAACAGGAACTGTTACCTGGGAAAGTAAAAAACTGGGGGGGCAGATTTCTTCTATATTATTACAAATTCTAGATTGAACTTTCTGTTTCTAAGTATGGGATAGAACAAGACAGTGTCTCTGACACTGTGGAGTACTTCATATGTAGCTTTAAGTACAAAGAAAACAAAGACCCGATGATGAGAAGTGGTTGTCACAATAGGGTAGAAGTGCTCTGACAGTGAGACACTCTCCAAGACGTCCCAGTGTTGTTTATATTCCCCTATTTTAGGTCCACATTTGCGTGCAGTGACCGACTGTGCAGTTGGAGCTGGTGGTCACAGGTGTTGGAATGAGAGGTCAGAGAAAATGGAAGCCAGGCAGGATTTTCTAAGGCTAGAAGAAAGTATTGTTAAGCAGAGATAGAGGACCAGCTGTGGAACTGTGGTTTAACAGTATGAAATTTTCAACTGATTCCAGCCATGAAAGATTCATTCTTCCAGAAGAAGGAAGTTATAAAGCACGTACACTCATCAAATTAGTTTAGCATGTTTCAGTTATTCAGTAGCTCAATATGCACAATTGGCTACACCAGTAATGACAACACAGTTGCCAGATCCAGCACAGAAAGCTATTAAACTTGTGTGAAAGAGGGAGGACAGAAAAAATCAGGACACATTTATTCATAGCTTCAATGTCTGTTCCCACCAATTCTGTTTCTCATAGATGGTTCCACAATTATTATTATTATTTGTTTTGTACCAGGGATCAAACTGGGGACCTTGTGCTTGCCAGGCAGGCACTTATGCTGCTGAGCTATATTCCCAGCCCTACAATAAAATCTTTAACACACATATTTTCTCTCTGATTTAGAGAAATAGTGTAGTAGTCATTGTATAATGGACAGTTTCTCACCAAAACTTTTCATGTCATGTTTTAACACTTTATTGCTTTAAGCATAATTATTGCAACATTTCCTAAGAAAGAGTATCCATCATATCTCTCTGCTATAGCCAATTATTGTATTTTGTTTTGACATATACACTTTTTGTCTTGTCTGAATGTTGGTATATGTGCACTTTAGCTTAATAACTTAACAGTTAAATGCACTTGCCATCTGAATGTTCCCTCTATATGAGTTCACTTTTCTCACTCTAATAAAATCCCATAGTTTGAGCACCATAATTAATGGAGACTTATTTTCTCACAGTTCTAGAGGCAAGAAGACTGAGATTGCAAGCTTGCTAAGTTTATTTTCTTCCAAGACCTCTGCTAGGCTTGCAGATGACCACGATCTGTCAGTGGTTTCATATGGTCATCCAGTGTCCCTGTCTCTAAATTTTCATCTATTTACAGTGACATCAATCAAATTGGAGGAAAGTCTACCCTTAAGGTCTGATTATCCTTTTCTAAGACACTACCTCCAAGTATGGTTACATTGTGAAGTGGCAGGGCCTAGGACATCAACATAGAAGTTTGCAGGGGGAGACACATTCAGCAGAGTCTCTCTCTCTCTCTCTCTCTCTCTCTCTCTCTCTCTCTCTCTCTCTCCTTTCCTCTTTTTTTCAGTATTCTGTATTTCTTGTAAATTG
>NW_004524686.1:4309683-4311690 GCF_000260255.1 Octodon degus | reverse complement strand
GTCCAGTACTGATATGATGCAGTTAATTTCAAACTGATCAGACTCCAGTGTAAGAACTCTACAAGATATTTGAAAGGGGTATTTGAGAACAGTTGACTCAAAGACTAGTAAACCATTAAGTAATCCAGAAGGCATAAAATTATCAATAGCGAAAGCTTTGGGGCTGGGGAGATGGCTTAGTAGAATAAGCACTTCCCTGGCAAGTGCAAGGGCCTGAGTTCAATCCCCAGTTACACACACACAAAAATAGTAAAAGCCTTGGAATCCATTGTCTTCCCTATGCCTGAATGAACAATAGAAGCAAAGCAGTACTGGAACAGTCAGAACTTCAGAAGACTGGCTGTTACCCAGGATCTTGAAATACAGTCACTGCCAATAGTGTTCCCTGCCAACTCTCCAATATTTTATCAGAGAATGGTCACAGGGGTGGAACCCAATGGAAAGTGGAATATGGATGGCTCCCTGAGCAGTCCAATGAGTCAGGCTACCAGAGCTTAAAACAAGGCACAGAAAGACATATAGAGAATGGATCCAGAGGAGCAAATGGAAAATATCCAGCTCATGCTCTTCCTTACCTCTGGGGAAAAAAAGTAAAACTGTTTCACATCCAAATAACTAATTTGGAAACACCTGCTCAGAAAATGACCTAAAGCAACTTGCTTGGAACTAATAATGTTATGCCACTTGGGGCAGATTTTGTTAATTGTGCAAGTTCCCAGGAAATTTGCTGTCGAAGTAATGCTCAAATTTGGCAAGTGGAGAGTTGACCAGAGGGAAAATTCTAATCACAGCCCATCAGGACCCAGGTGGACATTTTGACAATATTATGTCAAGCTGGGATGATTCATGTCTTTCAATTAGAAAGTGACAGTCTCATTCAGGCTACCTTAAATCATGGAATTGTTATCTGCCCCACAAACTAGGCTGTGGTGCTCTATTCCTCCAGGCCACTAGGTTGATGCAGGGTTCTGTCATGGCATCTGGGCTTCTCATTTTGACTTCTAATTTTTTTCTGCCACTGCTATGGCTTGAATGCTCTGTCTCTCCCAAATTCATATTTTGAGGTCCACCCCCAAGGTGATAGTAGTAAGAGATGGGGCTAGGGAATTAAATCAGAAAGGAAGACCCTTCATGAGTAGGACTAGGGACTTTGTTAAAGAATCCTGAGAGAACTTGCTGGCCTTTTCTGCCATGTACAGATACAGTGGGAAGGTGGCTTCCATGACAGCTAGGCCCTCATCTGCTGGCAAATCTAAAACAAATTCATTGTGGATTACCCAACCTTCAGGACTGTGACCAGTTTCTTACAGGAAAGAGTCTAATCTAGTTACAAGTGTCTAATGATATTAATAACTGTTGGAACAGTCATTCTACTTATGATGCAATCAGAGCTATCTGCTTCAACAAAAAGTCCAACGATGCTTTGATTAGCAGGGTCCTGCAGACATGAGCATTTTCCTCAGAAGATGACAGTGAGGATGGTGAAACTGCTGCAAAGTACAAAGACATAAATGCAAAATCGTGAAACCTTCTTATCTGAAATAAGTCTTTCCCATACTTACACTAGGCAAGACTAGTTGCTACTTCTTCCACAATATTCTGAAGTTTATTGAGGTTCCATTTACGTACATTTTTATATACACGCTTAGGTAGCTAAAATTTATTTTAATGTATGAACAGACATATAGTGAAATCATTGCCATAATCAAGATATGAACATTTACACCAATTTTAAACATTTTCTTTGTTATAATTTGGAAGGATAGATGACAAATAAACTTCTGTCAAAGAGAGTTATGTCTAATGACAGATATATTACAATCATATTTCAGAAGAGCAAGGATAAATGAAATAAAGACTTGGTATTCTACTGAACGCGGTACACTGGGCCTTTCTGTTATGGATTTCAAATTCATGAAATAAATAGTCTTGATCTTTTTTGGATCTCATGCCCATTCCCACCACTGGATCAAGAAGTATGGCCAAATAATTAGGATTCCCAGATAT
>NW_004524686.1:4304889-4309248 GCF_000260255.1 Octodon degus | reverse complement strand
GTTTGCCAGGCAAGTGCTTATTGTACTGAGCTACTACCTGGCCCCAACTGTGGGACTTCTGTTAGATAGGAGTTCCAAATATTAGTAATTTACCTTTTCCTAGGAACACACAAACTTGGTGTCTTACCATCAAATCGACATCTCTAAATTAACTGACCTTAATTTCTTATTACTCTTTTTAAATTGTGTACTTCAGAGATAAAGCCACCAAATTGCATGTTATTGGATTCTAAACCTTAGTGAAACATGCACAAATACAAACAACATCTTTCTTTGGGGTTCTCTGTATATCCAACTTTTGTGTATGTGTATTTTTTAAAAATTACCTGTACACAATTGTGGATGTGACATAATGATTCTGTGGGTGCCAGATAGAGTTGTCGTCAGTCTTTAGTAGTTCTTAGAAATAGGAAGAAACAAAATACATTTTGTGTGTGTTGCTTTGTTCCTTAAATAAGATTAAAAGAAGAAAAATTAGAGAGGCTAAAAATGGCGTGAATTAGACATTCTTTAAGTCTGGAAATTATGTGAATTGAGGCCACCTTATTTATAATTTTTAAAGGCATGAAGAGTTTCTAAAAAGAGAGCAGAGATGATTTGTTTTTCCATTTTAAGTAAAACTTCACAACACAATGAATTATACTTACATCCATCAGGAAAAGTGTTATCTGGTCATTAGAAGGGGTTTTGCTTGTTGTGATAGATTGCCAAGGTGTATAATTTAGGAATTTTAAGTGGAATATCTGGTTTTTGTAGAGCTGTAAAAAAAGGCAAATAATCACCAATCCTTGATAGCTTACACACTGTACCAAACTTAGCAAATCTGGTAATCTCTCAAACTTTGTACAATGCTTCAATTCTAGTATTCCTCTGATGGCTTCTCTATTTGTAGTGAGAATCACATAAAACCTTCACTAGAAAGAGATACCTTGTAGGTTATTTTTCCAGATCTTTTGTAGCTTAGTTGTCTCTCAGTTCAACTAAATATAGACTCAATGATTATTACTTGTACACACCGTATATGCATACTACATAACATTAGAGATGTTTTCTAATCTATTTTATGTCATTTACTGGGCTTAACTAATGAAGAATTTGAAATAATAATAGCAGTGTTTCTGAGCTTTCTACCTTAGTGACTATAGTAATTATTAGTAGCAAGGAGAGATTATGGCAGTAGAGATACTGACTTAATAGCTACTGATAGCTCTTTGCAGAAACAGTCCATAGAGACTCTCTTCTGCCTCCTCGCAAAGTCATAAAAAGACACAAGGAAAGAAATTGGAGTGCAAAGAAATTTGAATTATGCCTTGTGCTCTGGCCAATAGCTGTCAGTGGACCTTGGTCTGGGGTGTTTATAGTAATTCCCTCAAATCAAAAAAACACAGAGAAGTCAAGATGTTTGGTCAAGAAGTGGTGATAAGGCTTCTTCTCTCCCATATTCAAATGCCTTTCAAAAGACCTTACCAATATATGAGAATAAAGTGTTTAGCTTCTGAAACCCTGCCTTCTGCGTTTCTGACGGGCTTGATGGGTCTTGCACATCTTAAAGATCATGCACCATGTCACAGAAAAAGGAAATTGGCAATCCTTGGCAAAGTACTCTGAAAGGAAGCCACCAGAAAGCTGTTGTGAAAATAGCACTAGGTAGAATTTGGCTCGATTGTAGTGTCCTCAAGGGCAGAGACATTTATAAGCTTTGCCATTCAGAAGAGTATGAGAAAGCAACATCACACTTACATCATAGTCTAAGTTAAACCTAACTCATAGGATAAAGCTCTGGGTAACAGAGATGGAATAGTGCTTTTCAGAGGCAGATAGTGTCATGTCACTCATCCCCAAGTTACTGCTTCTGTGCAATGCAGTGTGCTAAGTGTTACGGTCCCAGTATTGAGGAAGACAATGTTCTTGTCCTAGAAGGCCTCACAGACTAGGCGAGCACATCAGCCACTAACTAGTTAGTGAGCCATTCAAATGCAGTTGGTTAATTTCTATGGGATGAGAAATAGGAAGTGTCAAGTGTAGAGACTAAGACACTTCACCAGAGCTGGGCAGGATGAATCAGGTGGGAACGGATGTGGAAGTATTTGCTCCTTTGTATGCTCCATGGCACAACCCTCTGTGATACAATGACTAAGAATTATTGCATGAATTTTAATTCTCTTTAATGTTCAATTCTTTTTTATATTTAAGTTAAACTATTTCTTGCAATGCACCATTGCCAAGAAGGAAAAAAAAGTCAAATTCCTTAAACTCCTTCTTCAGTAGGTAATTTTCTACATGAATGAGATGGTGTCAAATGGAACACAATTGTTCATTCAAAAAAATTGCATGTTAATGCCTCCAGGAGAATTCAGAAAAGAATTCACTGGAGAAAACTTAGCAAATAGCCCACCAAGGCCCACCGAGCTGCCCTTGCCAAGGCAAAGGACAGGTAATTTGCTGTGACTAATTGAAAAACATAAAGAACATTAATATGAAAAATGAAAGCATAATCCATGATATAACAGACAGTGAAACCATTCCCATAATTGATTACTCTTCAAGATAAGATGTTCTTTTTTATAGTTTAGGAAACTTTTTCCTTTGGTCCAATCTGTTTTAAAGACTTGCTAAAGTCACATCAGTTGAAAAGGTCATGATTTCAACTCTCTTCATCCTGGTCTTTCAGATAGTGCTTCTGGAATTCTCACAGTTTGGAAAAGGAAGGCCTCTAAGGTGCAGATAGCTCAGCAGATTACAGTGCCCGCTGAGGCAGATGCAGGGACCAGGGTTCCATTCCCGGCATGCCATGCCAGCCCCGACCCAGGAGCGTGCTGAGGTGGTAAATGAGACCTAGCGTGGTGGCACGTGCCTGTCATACCAGCGCTTGGGAGGCTGAAAACAGGAGAATGACTGCAAGTCCGATCTGCCTAGTGAGTCCCTGTAGATGCTTTGCTAAATACATTGAAAATGATAATAAAAATAAATTTGGAAGAAGAATTTCAAAGGAAAGTAGTCAAAGACATTCATACTGCCATAGTTTGAGACTCATGTTAAAAAAAAGATTGCTAGACTATACTGAAATATTATGCTGAATTCACACACTGACAATACATATTCACAAATGACAATGGAATGTCCTTCTCTGACAAAACTAAACAAAAAGGCGGCTACAAATGAATGACCATTTTTTATCTGTATACTCAAAATATTTAGGATAGATATACAGCTGCATTCTCTTAATTCAATGAATAGAGTCTTGTTTTAATAGTGTTTGAGACAGGATATCAGGTCTGCATCTTGTATAATGAGTAACCACTAAGACAACAATATGCAATGTATTAATTATTGAAAATGTGCTAGTAATCAGATTTGAAACTGTCTCATTGCTATTTGTTTCTCAATAAAATTATTTTTTAAAAAATGAATTGCAATATCAGCAATTGTTGATATCAGTGGAAATCAGGTTCAGTTTCTAGTTTCAATGGATACTACCTGTGGACAAGTCATTTACTTCCATAAGATTTTCAGTTTCTTCATCAGTAAAATGAGAATAATAAGGCTGTTACTTCTTATAAAGTTACAAAAAAAATGGAAGATTTCTAGTGAAAGCATATTGGAAAGAGAAAGAAAAACAAAAGTTATTATTAGGATAAACCTAAATATATTGTTATGTTAGACCATATTAGTCTATCGAAAAGATGCACTTTGCATATATTCTTCCTCTTTAGTTCAAAGCCGAACACAGTTAATGGGATCACTTTGCCCAATAGAAGGCTTTGATCTCTGGAACTTAGGCAGTTTCACGGAAGTGAAAAGATATCTACTATCGAGGCATGGGCAATGTTCATTTCTACTTCCCTCCCATGGCTTTGAGTAGTAAAACAGAGACATGTAATTGGGGAAAAACTGGAAAACATAGGCATCATTGCATAATGATAAGACTGCCTTTCTTTTATTTTCCAAAATATTTCTCTCTAAAATTATTTTTAAACCTTAAATTTATTCATTTATTTTTTGTTACAGGGTCTCACTAAGCAGCTCGCACTCATAGCAATCCTCCTGTCTCAACATCCCCACTGCTGGGGTTACAGGTGTGAGCCACCACACCCAGTTTCAGTGGGTGGCTTGGCAAGCCCAGGGCAGGGCAGCATCGCATGCAGTATTGTGGATCAAACCTGGGTCCTTGTGCTTGCCAGGCAGGAGCTTAGACCACTGAGCTATCTCCACAGACTGAAGTATTTTCGAGTATAACAAGATATTAGGGCCAGTGTTCTTACTTCATTCTGTACAACTATGCAGGGCCAATCTGGAGCATGTTACGAGTAGAGAATTGTAGGCCAGAAAATGTGACTTTAGATCTTGGCTTTGCCATTC
>NW_004524686.1:4288663-4304714 GCF_000260255.1 Octodon degus | reverse complement strand
AAGAGAGAGAGAGAGAGAGAGAGAGAGAGAGAGAGAGAGAGAGAGAGAGAGATCCAAAAGCCAAATAGAAGAGTTCCAGTAAAAGCATATTGAAGTGCAAAAGAATAAACCTAAATAAATACGTTGTTATATTTGGTCTCTCTCTGAGCCCTTCAGTGTCAACAACCATTAACTATTTTTTGTAGTTATCCATTGATAATAAGGAGGCAAGTGACAGTATGAGGTTATTTAAAGTGAGAACCATCATACAATACTGTGGACTTAATGTAGCGGGGCTTCCAGGGGCAACAGAATCTGATTCAAAGTCCGGCTCTAGCAGTGTCCCTCATTTCAAATCACAACTTTTCTAGTTCTGTGTGACCCGAGATAAATCAGTTATGCTTCACTTTGAATCCTGGGGATCAAATTAATTTCTATTTCACAGGGGCTTTTTTAAAAGACTGAATGATGTGATGCATGTGAGATGGAGAGGATGATTGTCCCAGTCAAGGGTGTATAATTACTGTTCTAGGTGCCTCCTGTCATGTCACCTGCCTTCATCCCCAGAAGAACTGTGAAATTCTAGACAGCAGCCAAACCTCTTGATCTGAGCCCACTGAGCTCCGATTAGTGCAAATGTGCAGGTAAAGTCATGCTCATTTGCATTATCTTTAAGGTAAGGTCTGCTCAGAAGTCAAAGGTGTCACACATACATAATTAATGCATTAAAGGTGTCAAAGCAATGTAGTGCAAAGAAAGGTGATTTTTTTTCAACAAATTGTGCTGGATTGGTTGATTACAGTACAGGAATAAGTGAATCTTAGCTTTCATCTTGTGCCATACACAAAAATCAGCTCCAATGTCCATAAAAATTGATTGTAGGCATGTCTACATGAAAAAAAGAGCCCTCAGAATCTGCAGCATCTACAAGAAAGCAGAGAAAAATCTTCATGACTTTGTGCTATACAATTTTTACAGGTATACCGCAGTAAGAAAAAAAAACCTTAAATGTTCAATTTGATGTTTCCAATGCTACAAACCCTTCCTTTATGAAAGCTAATATTAATGAAAAGAGAAGGAATGGACTGGGAGGAAACACAGTATTCACAATACTTATATGAGGGTTCTTCCCATTCCAAACACATAAATATCTCTTACAGTTCATAAGTACACAGCAAGAAAGTCATAAAATTGGACAAAGGGTTTAAGCCAAGATTTCACAAAACAAGAAATTAAAAGTGCACTCTCCAGGATGAACTGAAGAAGGGCATTGTCTAGGCTTCACAACTCTGCCAGGTAGGCTGGTGATGGAGGATCCAGACAGCAAGAGGGGGCAGCTCTCCTTCTCACCATCTTTTCCTCTCCATGCCTCAATATTCCTTTTTCCTTATCTTATAGTCCCATGGTGAAAAGCCTATGAATGACTCAAACATAGTGGCCTTTCTTTGTCTTGAAATCACACAGCTGGTCCTAAACAGAAGCCAGTACAAACTGACCAAGGAGGGAGTTGGGATATGGTGGCTTGGGCCTGGTTAGTTTTCTTTTCTTCCCATATTTGGATCAAATGGTGCTTGAAAGCTTTAAGCCAAGTGGAAGCAGAGCTGCCTTTATATTTGAAACTTGTCTTCAAAGTAGATGTGCAGTGTCACTTTTTAGAAGTAGTGGTTGTTTTTATTCTTCCTTAAGTGTTCAAATTATAGCATGACACATTGGACAAAGAATGGGTAATCAACATTGGCGTTTGGCTACCAGAATCAAGGCATGCATTGATATCACTGACAGACATACTTTCAAGCTAATATGAAGAGGTATTTGAAAAGTTTTGTGCAAGTTCCTCCTCTTGTGAGTCTTAAAAAATACATTTCCCAGCAACTGTCTAGAATCATCTACCACTAACTAGTTTTGGGAACTTAGGCAGTCACATCCCTCTGGAATTCTGTTTCCACATGAGTAAAACTCAAGATTGAATTAGTTGATTTCTGTGGGTGCTTCAACTTTGGCATTTTTTACATTCTCTAGTTCCATGATTCTAAGACTGCCTTAACAATGAAGTGCTGCCAAGATATATTTAAATATATTTTTGTTGTCGATTTGCAGTCTCTGGTATTCCTGTGCCCTGTGTACTGCTTCCTCATACTTCCTTGTTGGTTTGAGCTTGAAGTGCTATGCCTTGTGCATAATTTGCCTGCCAACCATCATGCTGATCCCTACAGATGGTGTCATGTTTGAAAGGTAAAGACAAAAGTATTCAGTGCAGGAGCTGAACCAGTGATGCATCCCTTTCTGTCACCAAAGCTATGCATTTCTCCTCTTTCCCATCATCTGCCCTTCTTCCAGTTATTTTCACTGCTACATTTGGGTTTTATGATTACATCTGCAATAGCAGGCACAGATGTTTTTCTCATTCAATTGTATGGTTAATGGTGAAATGGATTTTGTGAGCAGATGCTCACATGTGGGTGCTATCCTTTTCTCTCCTGACACATTTTCTACGCAAACAGCAGATTGCATGTCTGGTATGCTTTGAGCCTAGCAAGAGAAGAATTCAAGCTGAATAACACTGGGCTGATTTTCAAGCTTCAAAAAAAAATAATGCAGGCACTAAACTTGATAAACTCCTCACAGCACCCCTGCAGCCCCAATCCAGTGTTGCATTTCCAGGCTTTCCCAGGTTTACTTGAGCAGGCTGAGAGGAAACACTTATTTGAAAGGTTTCTGTGGACAGGAAACAATAACAGCAGATTCAATTATTGAAAAGCTGGACCCAAAATTTACATCACTCTGGGTTCAGAGAACTGAGACATCTGTTTCTACATCTGTGAAATGAAGTGGTAATACAAAACTGGTGAAGGTCATTGAGATGATTGTCAAGTAGCAGAAGTCCATGGCTTAAGTCTAACCCATGTCCACCACTGGACATATAGAGCTAATTAAACCTGACTGTCAAAAAGTCAATTTGCATGAGGAAATGAAAAGCCTCTAGGACAGGAGGTAAAATTAAGCAAGGGTTAGAAGTGTAGACTGTAGTTTAGGATTTCTTAGCTTTGGAAACTTTAGAATTTATGCCTTGATAATTGCTTATTATGAATAGCTGTCCTGTGTAGTGTAAGCTGTTTAGCAGTGTCCCTGGCCTCAATCCACTAGATGTCAGTAGTACAACCCCTCTAGTTCTAACAAGGACAAATGCCTCCAGGTTTTCTGAGAAGTGCTTATAGGGAAGAGTGGTCAGGAATGACTGCTGTTGGCAAACTGTTACCACAGAGGCACTAAATCTCATCTTTAAATTCCATCTGTACTCTTTACACACAAAGTTGTGCAGTTAGTCACGGTGCTTCAGTTTGCTTATCCATAAAGTAGGCATCTATAACTACTTTGCAAAATTCAAAGAGGACTAAAATGAGAGGTGTGTAGCACTTTTAGTACAAAGTAACATGTTAGCTCTATACAAAAGTATGGATTTGCTTACTCCTTCACCCTTATCTAAAATGCACTATCTAGGGCTGGCCAAATAGCTCAGCATATACAATGTCCTCTCAGGCAGACGCAGGGGCCAGGATTCGATCCCTGGCTTGACTTGCTGGCCCTGTCCCAGAGGAGCACTGAGACGGTGATCGAGACTGGGCATGGTGGTGCATGCCTGTAATCCCAGCACTGGGGAGGCTAAAAACAGGAGAATCACTATGAGTCCGATCTTCGTAGTGAGCCCCTGGAGACCCCATACTAAATCCATAAAAATAAATAAAATGCACACTCTCAATGGCATCCCTTGGTCTGACTAACTCTAACTTAGTCTTTAGATCTCATTTCATGTGCCATCTTTGCCAGGAATTCTGTTTTGATGCCACAGACTGTAATCATAATCTGAGAAACTCATGGCATATATTTTGTGTATATCATTATTTTTGTGTATATCCTACACTAAAACCCTTCTGTAATCATTTTACTAATGTGTGTTTGATGACTTGCATGTAAGCTTGCAAAATGCATGTTCTGTGCCTGTGGGTTTCACCACTGCATTGTCAGAAGGGAGGGCAGTGGCTGGAAAAAACATATCCAGCAACATCTTATTGCAGGAAATGGAGAGGGAAGAAATGAATAGCTATTATACTGATACCAAAACTAGGGAAAGATGCAACCACAAAAGACCAATCTCCCTCATGAACATAGATGCCAAAATCCTCAATAAAATCCTAGCAAATAGAATACAGCAAATCATCAAGAAGATCATACACCATGACCAGGTAGGATTCATCCCAGGGAAGAAAGATAGTTCAATATTCGAAAATCTATAAATGTAATACACTGTATCACTAGAGCAAAAACTAAAAACCATATGATCATCTCCATTGATGCATAAAAGGCTTTTGACAAATTCCAACACTCATTCATGTTCAAAGTCCTACAGAAAATTGGAATACATGGCCTCTACTTCAATCTGGTAAAAACCATTTATGAAAACACAACTGGTAACATAATTCTAAATGGGGAAAAACTGAAATCTTTTACTCTTAGATCTGGTACAAGACAAGGATGTCCTCTCTCACCACTCCTATACAATATAATTCTGCAATCATTAGGTACAGCCATTAGACAAGAGAAAGAAATAAAAGGAATAAGAATAGGTAAAGAAGAAGTTAAATTATCATTATTTGCAGATGACATGATACTTTACTTGGAAGACCCAGAAACTCCACCAAGAAGCTACTAGAATTAATAGAGAAATTCAGTAGCATAGCAGGTTATGAAGTCAAGACCCAAAAGTCAATAGCATTCCTCTACACAGACAACAAACACACTGAGAGGGAAATTATAGAAAGAATACCTTTTACAATAGCACCGAGGAAAATGAAATATCTTGGAATTAATCTAACTAAAGAAGTTAAAGATCTTTTCAAGGAAAATTACAGTACTCTTTAAAAAGAAATCGTAGAGGAGTTCAGAAAATGAAAAGATATTCCATGCTCCTGGATAGGAAAAACCAACATTGTGAAGATGGCCATACTCCCAAAATTGCTGTACAGATTTAATATAATAATAATATAACTCCCAGGTCTCTATTTACTTTGGATCCAGATTTAAATTTTTTGGCAGGAATGGAGGTCTTTTCCTTTGGCATCATGTCTGTAAACTGATTAATTTATATTGGAGTAATACCCTTGGCTTTTCTCCTTAGGAGCCAAGTCTTCACAAAGTTCAATATTTATTTCATCTTGTAATTCCATAATTGTAATCCATATCAAAATTCCCCCAATATACCTCACAGATCTAGAGCAATGATTCCTAAAATTTATTTGGAAACAGTTACAAATATCAGTATGATTTAATTTTCTCAAAGTAGAAATTTAGACTACTAACCTTAGCCCACTGAGACAACTGTAAAGAAGTGGTCTTAAGTAAAATATGTCACAAAAACTCTTCTGCCCAGTCCCTCCAGTCAGTCTTTTGGGCGTTTAGTAAGTCCACTAGATGGCTCCCTTTCTTGCTACCTGAGTTTGGAATTAGCAGAATGAGACAGGTGGAGATAAAATAGTATTTTTGTTCCTAAAAATTTCTGGATAATATGTTTTTGGTGCATAGAAAAAATGAATTAGATAGTTTGACCTAGGAATGTATAGAACTGAATACAGACAGCACACTCACTCCACCTACACACACTCATGTTTTGTAGAATTAAGACTATGTATTTCATCATCCTATGTTTGTACCAAAGGAAGATGGAATAAATATTGAGCTTTGTGAAGACTTGGCTCCTCCTAAGGAGAAAAGCCAAGAGTATTACTCCAGTATAAATTAATCAGTTTACAAACATGATGCCAAAGGAAGAGACCTCCATTCTTGCCAAAAAAATTTAAATCTGGATCCAAAGTAAATAGAGACCTG
Organism: Octodon degus; assembly: GCF_000260255.1. Classification (NCBI taxonomy): domain Eukaryota; kingdom Metazoa; phylum Chordata; class Mammalia; order Rodentia; family Octodontidae; genus Octodon; species Octodon degus. The sequence goes on along the minus strand of NW_004524686.1, from coordinate 4,298,855 downwards.
GGAGTAAATCCTACTTAAAAGTGACTTGGTATCCTACTAAAGGACCTAAAATATACATGACATCAATTTTGTAGCCCTGGAAATTTCCTCATGGTATCAAACAGTGGAGAAGTGATCTCTCAAATTCTGCCAGAGAACATGGCAAATTTGGCCTCTTGAAGGCCACATGGCTTGAACTCAGTAGGAGTTTCTGGGGAAGATGGTAACTCCTTTGGAAATGGCAGTGCAGTCTACGAGAAGTGGGCATGCTAAGGAGATGATTCATTTTTCTACAAGGTCCCCAGATCAGGATAAGAGGGTATGCCTAGCTGTCCATTTGGGCAGCTTGATAGAGGAACTATATAGCTGAGGGAAATTTATATTCAAGTGCAAGAGATTTATACTTTAACTTTACTCAAGCTTAAATGATACTAATTTTTTCCCTTCCATTGTTTTATTTGTTGCATTTCTAACAAACTGTCTTTTCAGGACCTTAAATGTTCACAATATTTTGGATCATGCATTTACTGTAGTGGCTACTTTTCAAGACCAAGACAGTTTGGCAATGTGGCACGGGGACAAAATAGAATAATACATTCCAATATCTCTGTGATGACTCTTACTACTTCTGTGCATTTGGATACATTCGAATGTTCATTAATTCATCACTGCTTATAGATTGTCTTACTATTTAGTATGTAGAAGGCTGGCTTTCCTCAAATGTAATTTAGGAATAGTAGCAATATCTCTTTCAATTCATTAATCGATGAATACATACATGACAGTGTTAAGAAATACTTGAATTTTGTTTCTACTTCATCAAATTTTCACTATAATTATAATAAATAATAAATATTTCATTGCACATCTACGGTCTTTCACTAGAATGTAAGCTTCTTTTAGGAAAAAACATAGTCTTCTAAATTTTTGCATCTCCAAAGCGTAGCTGTGTAAGATGCCCAATAATTATTGATCAAATTAATTATCCAGACTCAGGAAGTACAATATACCATATTTCCAGACATATATTTACTATTTCCAATTTTTCTTTATTACTCCAATGTGTAATTGCATCTTTTTTTATGTATTTAGTACAGGGTCTACAGGGTCTATGGGGTCTCACTACACAGATCAGACTCGTAGTGATCCTCCTGTTTTCAGCCTCCCAAGCACTGGGGTTACTGGCCTACACCACCACACTGAGTCTCAATCACCTTCCCAGTGTGCCCCGGGGGTGGGGCCAGAACGGCACACCAGGGATTGAACCCTGGCCTATATGCTCTGTGTAATTAGGTGCTTTAGTCTGGCAATTGCATCTTATACTTACATCCAAACTGAGTCCTTGATTCCCACTGCATCCTCATTTCATCATTGATAAATAGCTCTTCTCTGTGTTCTTCTTCTAATAAGTGGCACTTTCATTCTTCAAGTTTTTCTGATAACAGATTCAAAGCCCTTCTTGAGCCCTCTATTTCTCTCCTGTGCCATTTCTTATCTTTCACTAAGTTTTGTTCCCTTTATATTCAAAATGTGTTCAGAATATAGCCATATTATAGCAACTCCACAGCCACACACTTGGCCCAAGTCCCTATCACTTGGACCACTATCTTTTTCCCTAGAAAATCACTTTCATAATTATCACATAATTCTGTTTTCCATACTAAGTGTTTTCTCCCAAAACACTAAATGCAGATATGTGTGAGAGAATGGGAGATTTCCTGTACCTGAAATTGTGTTTGTCAGTGTACACAAGAAAGCAGAAATGATGTGCTTTGTATATTAGTGTGTGAGGCTATGTATAAATATGTTTAAGTGTCTACGGGTGTGTGATTACATGTTCATGTGTGTCTACCTCCATCTCTGAAATCCACTTCAGAAACTGATGTGATCATCTAATACTTAAAATTCATCAAATATATATATATATATATATATATATATATATATATATATATATATAGTTGTTGTTTCCTATGCTCCTATTCTTTGTTCTCCATCTCAGGAAAAACACCATGATCAATCTAACCTCACAAGCCTGATGTGGGAATAATCCTCAGGTCATTCTGCTTCCTTAGATTTCTGAGTCAAGACCCTCATTTTATATCATGTACAGGAGGTTGCTGACTAGACTTCCTGTACCTAGTCTTGGTATACTATTTAGAGCATTTAAAAACACCTTAGAGAAGAATAAAAATTTCAGGTAGATACTCAATAAATCCTTCACAGTAATACTGTGAAGGTGATTCCTGCCTTGGTTGGAAGACTAGATGAAGTATTCTGAGATCCTTTTTGGCACTTGAAAAATCTATAATACTTTGCTCCAATCCTAAAAGAAACTATCAATTAAAATGTTCTGTGATTTGGTCTAATATTCATATGATAATATTCTAATACATTATTTGATAATAGTTTTATCCAACAAATTCAATAGAACTGATCAGATAAGTAAGTATGGCTATTTAATGGGTTTCTAAACTATAATCAAGTCCCTATCAGGCGAGACACAGTGCATAAAGCAAGAAAAGCTGGAAACTTTATTTGCTTTAGTTTCTGTTCCATATTCATTCCGGTTTGGAATATTATAACATCAGACAATGTGCTTCCTTCTTAGAGATTTTAGCTTTCTAACCAAAGGTTCTTATTACCTGACACCCCAGCTTAATGGAGGAGAGGTACTTAGGATAACTATTTCAGTCCATGACTGGTTGGTTCAAAGCCTATAACTGAATGACAGAGAGACATGGGAGAGAAAGAAGCTTTCAACTTGTGGAAAGTAGGAAGCAGAAAGAGAAGGGAGGAGTAAGGGATTAGAATACACCTTTCCAAGACGTGCCTCAGTCACCTATCCCTTCTGACTAGGCACCATCTCCAAATATGAGACTTTTGGGGGACACTTTAGATCTAAAACATAATATTCTGCCCTTAGCCACTAAAGGGCTTATATACATCTCATTATGCATAAGGTATTTAATTTATCTCTAATGATTACCAAAGTCTTAGCAGTTTCAGTAGTACTGAAGATTCTATGTCCAAATTTTGAAATCTAAGATAAACTATAGAAATAAAAATATTAAGTTCGCAATATATTAATTATTGTAAACATCTTACTAACCTGTGTTGAAACTTTCATCAGTATTTTATCTTTTTTTCTCATTAAAATGAACAAAAATTATAAAAAAGAAAAAAATATTAAGTGTAATTATTAAATTATACAATGGCAGAAAATGATTATTCCCATTCTAAAATTGAGGAACAGGTAGACAGAAACGAATGGGACCAAAGCAAAACTGAAACCCAAGAGGGCAAACATCGACTCCTGTCGCTTTATGTATAACTCCCAGAATCTGTGTGGAGATGTGAACTCCAAGGCACTTGTGTAACCCTATCTGCCTTTATAGTATTTCTGGTTGTAGCCTACAGGGCTTCTCCTTATGGATAGCTCCACTGTCTGCCTCTGGCTTTTCTCAGCAGATAACCTGTTCTTTTAGGGTCTCCAGCTTCCTGGGGTCTCCAAATGCACCTTTGGCTTCACTCTTAGATTCATGAATCACTCCTATCAGGGGATCTTGGTAGGGAATGAGATCTTGTAACATATTTTTGTCTTGTTACCCAGGTGGTCCTCTGAAAACTGGAAGGAAGCCTCTGTGACCTCATAACTCTGGCATTTTACATGCCTGAAAAACCAGCACCATGTTGGTGAAATCAATGTATGCCAACAGGTTGAGCAGTCGCTGTGCCCCTTTACACCATGACTACAGTACTCTTTGAGTGTCTACATGGCTGAACTTAGAGACACACTTTTCTAAGTGTTCCTACACAAACAGGGCTCCAAGGGCTCTCTTTGCAACAGAAAGTTCTACACCCATAAGCCTAGGAAGCTTAGCGTTTTTCTGATTTCTGGGATGTCATGAAGGCATTTTTCATGTTGTGCTTGTACAAAGTATTTCCCACCTCTTTACTACTAATCTTTTCAGCAATCATGCTCTTCTTTGTCCCAACTTTGTAGGCATTTTCTTTCTGACAAAATTCCAAACTTTTCAAGTCACTCAGCTTTGTCTTTCACCCCTGATTCTCACTGTAGATGCAACTAAAACCAACCAGCAGTACTAACACCAAAGCCTGAGCATTGAACTTGAAATTTCCTCTGCTTAGATCAGTTAGTCCACCAACTTTAATCTTAGTCTCCCACAGATTCTCTGGAGATGAAGAAAATGTGCACAAATTTTCTAGTGGACTATAACATACATAACCTGTAGTCCACATACCATGGAAGTCATTTCCTCCCAACTGACACTTCCTGAGACTGGTTTTTACTATCTGCATACCCATTAACATTCTTGTCTTCTGATTTTTGTTGAAAAAAAGAGTCACTCATTAAGGTTCCACTTACTACACTTTAAGGCCTTCCTAGTGTGTTTGTCCAAACTTCTCAAATCTATTCTGGAAAAGAAGCTTGAAAGGCTTCTAAACCACATGGTCAGTTATAGTCACAGCAATGACCTCATTCCTGGTACCCAAAATTGGCAGGCATTTACCCATTTCTGGAGGGAAAAAAACAACACATACAGATTTAAAGGAGAGAACATTTATCTTGGCTTATGGTTTCACTCTATGGTCTGCTTGGTCTAAGAGAGAAACAGAATGGCAGAAAGACTTCAGAATGGCTACAGAAAAACTGCTCATGGTAGCCAGGAAGGAGACAGAAAAGGAAAGGGGCAGCAATAAGAATACATCCTTCCAAGTTGGATCCGCAGTGATCTGGCCCTTGTGACCAGGCCCCATCTCTGAATGTGTCTTTTAGGGATTATTTTATCTCTAAACTACAACACCATTCATTCAGTGAACACATATTAAACAATAAATAATCATTCATTTCTAGCAAATATTCTAGCAAATATTTTCCTAAAAGCTACGCACTTTAGGAAAATATTTTGTATTAATAAAATTTAGTCTTAAAAATAGTCCTGTTTCTGCAGATGAAAACAATGAATCCCAGATATATTAATAATGTGCCCAAATTCACACAATAAGTCAATTTAAAATTTGAACCACAGTCTAACTGTCTCCAAAGCACATGATTTAATATCATTTTCATCTCTTCCTTTGATATTACCTACAATATATTTGAAGCCATCATATAGGAATTTCCTTACTTTTCCATATTGTCACGTAATACGCTAACATTCCAATCATTTTATATTTTTATTTTCTTGCAAAATCATCATGTGTCACCTACTGCTGCCCTCAAATGACAATGTACCTCACATTTCAGTGAGAAAAGATGGAAAAAGAAATGAGAATTTATGTTACTATTCAGTACCAAATATATGAACCCACCTGTGTTTGAATTCATACTCTCTTGTTGGAACTACTCTTATTTCAAACTCACACTCCACTTGAGATCTGTACTCTTTACTTCTTAATAATCTATGTGTGTGTGTGTGTGTGTGTGTATTCATTTGTGTCTTGCTCAGTTTTTCATCATTGCATAATTTTCAATGTCTGCCTTGTTTGTTTCCTTTGTTAAATTTATTTATAAGTATTTTGGATGTTGCTGCAAATGATACTAGTTTATAAATTTTTTCATATAATTCACCCATAGTGTATAGAAATACAATTGAATTTTTTATATTATTATTTTTTATAAGTATATATTTTTTTCTATTATTTATTTATTTATTTATTTTGTGTGTGTGTGTGGCCAGCTCAGCCCACCAGGGGGCGGGGCTGGCTGGCATGTGGTGCTGGGGGATTGAACCGCAGTCCCTGTGGTTTGCTTAGCTTAGCTTGTTCTAAGTAGGTGCTTTAGACCACTGAGCCATCTCACCTACAACTGAATTTTATATGCTGATTTGGTATCCTGCAATGTTATTGAATATGTTTATTAGTTCTAGCAAATTTTCTTGTGAAATATTTTGTGTTCTCTAAATATAAGAACATGCCATTTATCAACAGAAAAAAATAGAATAGCTATTACCCAAAAGACAAAAGATAACAACTGTTAGTAAGGATGCTGATAAAGAAAGAATTGAGTCCTCATATTTCTGGTTTTGGCTTTAATCTATACACAATAGAACATGCTATGGAACCATGTCAAAAATTAAGGATAGAATTACCAAGTGATCCTGCAATGCTATTTCTGCATATATATCCAAAATGAATGAAATAAATTTCTTAAAGTGGTATCTGCATTCCTATTTTCAGTACAGCATTAGTCATAATCTCCAAATTATGGAATCAAGTAAAAATCTATTCTTAGGTGAATGGATAAAGAAACTGTAGAATATTTTGCTGAGTTTACATACACATAATATTCAAACAATGGAACTTAACAAAAAAAGGGTGTACAAATGAATGTCCATTTTGTATCTGTGTATTCAAAGTGGTTAGGATAGATACATAGTTACATTCTCTTAATGAATAGAGTGATTTGTTCTAATGGCATTTTTAAATAGGATATCATGTCCGCATCTTGTACAGCAATTAACCGGTAGGAAGAGAGTATGCAATGTGTTAATTATTGAAACTGTCCTACCAATTTGGTTTGAAACTGTCTCATTGCTATTTGTTTCTCAAAAAATTATGGAAAAAAGAAACTGTAGTATACACATACAATGAAATGCTATTCAGTTTTAAAAAGAAGGAAACATTGTCATATGTGACACCATGGAAGAACTTGGTGGACGTTTTACAAAGTGAGAGAAGCAAGGCCCAGAAGACACTTGAGTTTCTAAAAAATATAAAAATTTTCCATCATTCTTCTATTCAACATGACTCCAATGACTTCTCACCATATATAGAATAAAAATTATACTCTTTCCTCAAAGATCCAACTCTATCTGGCCTCCTGCCACCTCTCTGAATTCATCGCTTCTCACTGATGCCCTTTGTTGAATTTGGTCTTCTGTATTCCTAGAATAATGCATGCTTATTCATTACAGCAGAAAGCTCTTCCTTCTTTCTGAAAGCCAATTTATATAGATATTTCCATGGGTGATTTCTTCTGGCTGTTTGAGCCAGGACCTTTTTGTCACCATTACAAAGTGGTCTTCCCAGATCATCCCAGTTGTTAATCCTCCCAATTTACTTTATTTGCACAATGGTGATTCTTTATATTATCAATATCCAAGTTGGTTCTGCTTAATTGTTTTTATATCACAAAATCCATGAAGTCAATAACTATAATTCTTATTCATTTATATAGCTCTAGTGCTTAAAATGGTTTCTGTCTCTCAGTGGTGACTATGCAGTAAATATCTAAACAGAATAAGTGAAAAGTTAAGTAACTTGCAATTTAAGGAAGCATATTGGAAAAATCTTTAGGTCTTTTGTGTAGAAAGGCCATAAATAGGGAATTTCTAATAAAGTAAAAGCTCTATCTTTTGTTGTTTTTGCGGTACTGGGGATTGAAATCAAGACCTTGCGCTTGCCAGGCAAGTGCTTATTCTACTGAACTATCTCCCAGCCCCCCCGCCCCAAAAAAAGCTCTATCTTCTGAACTATATATTCACTACTGTGTTTTCTTTTTTTATGTAAATTTATTTAATACAAGTTTTACATGTTAAAGTAGCCTTCTGAAGAAGTGAAGACCCAGAGCAACATGAAGATGATTCAATCCAAGTAGTTTTATACCATATTTGATGAAGGATTAGGATTATAGAAAGTTTAATGAGACAAGTAACATGACCCTGTGGTACTAAATGATAAAAGTTTGACAAGACCTGTTTGTTCAGATTCTTGCATGTGTCCCTGTGACTTCAGGATAAGAATCCTGTAGGAATAGAAGGCCATCTCTGAGTGTCATACTTCCCACTTCAGGAAAGATGATTAAGAGGGACAGTCAAAGTGACCTTCCACTTCTGCTGCTTTCAGCTTCTTTGGTTAAAATACTCAGGATGCCATGGTGCCACATTCTGGCCTAGTATGTCTTATACTCTATATACATTTAAAATAAAAACATTGACATAACTTTCATGTAATTTTATTGTTTTAATTTAAATCTACACATTTTTGATCTTCATTTTTAATTATACTTCTGCCTTTAATAAGTGGCATTTTCTTTTGTCTAATGGATTTTGTATTTTTCTCCATTTCTCCCATGGTAAAATGTATGCCATTATTCAAACTTACATAGATTTATGTACATATGTATATACCTATATATGAGTATTTGTGGATTTGAAAGCAGTAATTTTTACTAGATTGGTGTATTATGAATTTTTGGATAGAGCAATGAGATTCATTTCTTAGGTTTTTTTTAACTAAGAACAATTTACTTTCTTAAATGTTGACCTCCTTAGGAAAATTTCTTTTTAAATAGCAAATAGTTTTGAATATTGAAAACTTTAGATTTTCATTGTTATTCACAATACAATAATATAATATGCTATATTTGGGAACACAACTTTGAAAAACTTCATCCTGAATACCTTTGAATTATATAAAATTTGAACCATTATAAAAATTAACTGTTTTCATTTCTACCTAAATAACTGATTCAGAATTACTTTCATCTTATATAATTTGAGTGCTTAGCAGTTATTTTTTCTGAGTTCAATGACAATTACAGTTTTGTTTTTCTAGGTATACAGTGAACAGCCTTACACATTGTGTATGTCATAGACAAGGTTCAACTTTATTCAAAGAAATGTCTCACAAGTCACAGCATCCTAGATGGATTAGCTTATTCATAGACTTTCATCAATATTCTTGTACACGTTCTCTTTAAATCAAGTGTTAGGTTATGTTGTGTTTGGAATAAGTCAGGGAAAGTGAGATAGCCTATCAACCTTACTCTATCAAATCTACTCCAAAATATTATAATTTGGTATCTGCATGTATTTCTTAAACGTTATTAGATAGCTCCCTAAATAGAACTATTACTATATGTTAGTTGTCTACCAAGACAATCATGGGTTGTTTTAATGCATATATTAGTAAGAATATATAAATACAATATATCCACAGCAAAGAACAGAATGCATGGGATGCCAAACAGGCCAAAATGAGTGTCTCAAAGAAAAATGGGGCTCCATCATGATTTAGGTTAATGATGACTTGCCAATTTGAAGTGAGGTCTTGGGTGATCTCTGAGACATTTTAAAAATATAGGACTTTTTTAGAAACAAATTCTATAGCATCCAACTTGCTTAGAGTTCATTGCTGCTATAAAACAGAAGGAAAATTATCTATGTATCAGCTCTTCTAAAATTAAGAAACGCATCCCCCAGCCTGACATGCCAGCCCCACCCCCAGGGCATACAGAGATGACAACTGAGACTGGGCGTGGTGATACGCAACTGTAATCTCGGTGCCTGGGAGGCTGAAAATAGGAGAATCATTATGAGTTCAATCTGTGTAGTGAGACCTTATAGACCCTGTATTAAATACATAAAACAAATTAAGAAACAACTAGTAGGCATAAACTTGGTAACTTTTTCATTTTCCTTTTACCATCAATTCTATTTAATCAAAATTTTAACTTTCTTTTGCCTTTCTTTTTTCTTTTGACCATGTAAGCAACAGGAGCTTTGGGAAAGTGTAATGGGAGCTCCTCAACCACCAACCTCTTTGGAAAAATTATGCATCCCGACTTTAAGTTTCAAGATTGTAAAGATACTTGAATGTACTGTACATTTAGGTTGATGTGAAACAAGAAACATTTTCTTTGATTTCTTGCAGTGCTTAGCATTGTGCAGCACATTTGAATGTTATTTGGAAAAATGAATTCAGGAAGTGGTAATCTTAGCACCAATATTAGCAGCATGGTTGTACTGTGCCTAAAATCTCATGGCAGAGACTACCAATAATCAAGTCCAGCAATTAAGTTATGCATGTTTTTTAAAGAAGACGCCCATTCTCTGTGATACGTCATTCTTGGCGTCAGGTGCCTGGATGACTTAGAATCACAGCTCCCAGCATTCCTGATGTAATTGGCTGAGGGAGAATTTAGTAATAGATGCTTTTTTGACTGGGTCTTCCCAAGTGAGTCTAATGTGCGGATAACAATGCAAAGAATTGATCTTCGATTTAATGCCCATAAGTTAGAATTCTTGGATGCATCATGAGAAGTTTTGAATTTGAATATTCTGGCATTTCATAGAAGTGTTTTGGCGCACTGCTTCCTCCTCACCACATAAAATATTATTTTGTAATTAACGAAGACTCAAAACTTATGAAGATAATGCATAAATGTATAAAGGTGATATATATA
>NW_004524686.1:4280114-4288328 GCF_000260255.1 Octodon degus | reverse complement strand
GAATGACACGAGTAGTTCTCTCTTCCTGGTATCTCAGCACCTCATCCAAGGATCCCCACGAGATCTAGCCGCACCTGCCTGCCGCACTGGCGTGGCTCGCTGCGCACCAGGCTGCCCCGTGGGAGCTGGCGGCCAGGAAGCGCTCACGGTGACTCTAGCTCCTGGTAGGGCGGCCCCGCGGGCTGCGTCCTCGGTCTCTAACCCGGGCGTCTCAGATCTTCTGCCAAGCTTCAATACAACTGTGAACCTGCAAGTAGGCAGAATCTCTGGCAAGTCATAACTCCTGAAAGTAGTTATTAAAATATGACATCAATTTGGTGAGTCAGCTTCTTTGCAGTATGGCACACTATCCGTTTTCTGGAGTCCAACAGGGAGAGAAAAACTATGCCATTTTTTTAATTGGAAGCTCTGAATAGTTTCTTCTCCTCAGAACTTCTCAGCTTTCAGTTTCAGTGGCATTCTTACACCTAATAATTTCTACCAGAAAATAAAATGTCAAGAAATGTGTGTGCTACATGCCATCCCACTTAAGCAAGAAGAAGAAGAATGCTATATGTAACTTTATTATTATTATTATTATTATTATTATTATTACTATTATTATTGGTCTTTTTGAGAGAAGACCTTGCTATGAAGTTCATGCTGAGCCTTGAGCTCACTTTGTAGCCCAGGTTCATCTCGAACTGGCAACAATCCTCCTGCCTCAGCCTCCCAAATACTGGAATTACAGCTGTACACACCATGCACTGCTTGTGTACTGTTTATAGAGCCAACACATTTGCTGATTTCAGAACACATGTTATAAACAAACAACAATAAAAATGTATCTATTTTGACAAAAATATATCTATTGAAATAAATTATTGTATTTAAATAACCTCACTACTGGATAATCCAGTAACATTTATGGCTGATCCTTGAAATGAACTCAGTATACCACATGAGGATTATTGTCTGTCAAGTATTAGAGGATGAGACACCGGGAAGACGACTCAGTAGAATAAGAGCTGCACTGGCAAATGTGAGGGCCTGAATTCAATCCCTGGTTCAAAAAAAAAAAGTATTAGAGGAGTACTGGTGTTATTTCTTTGGGAAGTAAACAAACCACATGAAGCTAAAGGGGTGCTCAGTGTTAGTTCTCCTCTATTTCAAAATTCCTGTAGTACAGTCTCATGGAAAATGAGACAGACATCTTAAAATTTTTCCTGCAAGTCCATCTTCATTTTCTTCTCATTAGCCATTCATTGCAGCCAACTGGATCAGCAGGAAATATTGTAGCTGACAAATAAAAATTGCTGAAGCATATTTCCTTCATTATTCTCCCCCAGATCCCATGCCTTTTCCTTTCTTCATGACCAGTAAGCATCGGAGAGACAAGCTGTTGACTCACGCTTAAGATCCTCGCTTGTGATGCTGCTGCTCTTAGGGGAGCTCGACTTTGCTCATGTTTCACAGTAAGTTTAGTGGTCGGCATTTAAAAGTGTGAGTTGTTCTTCCTGGGATTTTGACTGTATCACTCATAAAATAGTGCATGACAAGTTTAGTGATTTCAATTTATATTTATTTTCATTCTAAATGAATTTTTCAGAAGAAAACATTTTTTTCACTAACAGCTGTTGATACTCTCATTGGCAGCAGAAAATAAAAGCACGGAATGTGTCATGCATTTTAAAACAAGATTCAGTGCTAGCCTGATATAGTCTTAAAGTTCTGTCCTACTTCCCACTTGACTTAGTAGTTTCTATATATATGTATATCTTTTTTAAAACTAAATTTTATTTTGATTTTATAGCTCACTGTTCTTTTAAACTTAAATATGCAAAGGAAGTCTCTCTCTTTTCTCCTCTGAAGATGTATAATATTTTATTTAAACAATAATTAAATGATTAGTGTATTTTACTTTAATTTTGGCAGAACCGGGGATTGAACCCAGGCTCTTGCGCTTGCCAGGTTATTCCACTGAACAATCTCCCCAGCCAGATTAGTGTATTAGAATGTACAAAAAAATCAAAAGACATTTCCTTTTTATTTTATTATGATTATTATTGTTATTATTATTATTGTGCTTTAGGGAAGGGTCTACAGGGTGTTCAGTGTCTCACTACTAGATCGGACTCGTAGTGATCCGTCTGTTTACAGCCTCCCAAGAGCTGGGATCACAGGTGCACGTACCATGCCCCAGTTTCAATGGCTGTCTTAGCGTGCCCCAGGGTTGGGGCCAGCACAGCAGGAGTCATTTCTTTTTTATTTGGTGAGTATTAGGCAGAAAGATGATGAAGCTTTTCTTGGTCCATATTTCTATTTTCAGGGATAGTACTTGAAGATCATGGGTCCAAAGTATTAGTTCGTATTTTGCCTCAATGTCATCGGTTTTTCCTTGCAACACCATTAAAAAGTCTTTAAATCTACCTACTTCACATTTTCTTAGCACATTATATCTGAGACTCTTTCTTTTGGGTTTTAATTATTTTAATTATAGTTATATATAGGATCAAGTCTTAAAAAACTTTTTCTTGACAGATCTTTTCTGTATTTTAAGTGAAGACAAAGAAAAATGACTGTCAACTGAGTTTCCATCTACAAAGAGCAGGGCTGGAGAAAATCCTAGACATATTTGCTGCTATTAATGGTGTCATAGACTATCACAAAATGACTATAACTAAAATCATGTACATTCACAACTTTAATGATTCAATGCTACAATTTGTTGACTATTCTGCAATAAAAAGTGCATTTGCTTTACAAAAAAATAATATTAGGATAAGAGCCTCTAAAACATTAATTGCTTTGTAGTAAGGGTTATCTACATTTCAAATTGCTTTGAATCAGATCATTAAATTGTCTATAGAGAAGGTGTCACTTCCAGCAAAAATAGCAAGAGAAGTAAGTTCTATTTATCAAAGTACAGAATAAAATGTTATTTGGAATATCTATAGTTTAGTCATATTCTTAAAACAGAAAACCAAGGGATACTAAGTGAGACGAAATAAAACTGAAATCAAATTTATGAATCTGGGATTATGTCTACAAACTGAAGCAATATTATTACCAAAATAAATATTACTGTCTAAAAGTTTTCTAGGCTAAGGTAGCCTATCAACAGAGATGAATAAAAGTGGTGGCGCACACCTGCAAGCTCCGTGCTCCGAAGCCTGAGGCAGAAAGATCGCCGTGAGCCAAGGTGGGTGTGGTGCATAGTGCACAGTGGGTGTGGTGCCTGAAGCACACAGTTGGACCCTGTCTCAAAATACACACCCACGGAGTATTAAAAAAAAAAAGTATTAAAGAATTAAACAAGATTTTAAAAAATTAAAAATTTAACTCAATATTTTGCTCACTGCATGCCAACTACTAAATTGTATGTAACAAATTATGTGTTACATTTAAAAATCAATTATTTGTTGGAGGAAAAGTGAAAAACTTATCTCTTAGTTATCTTTAGGTGTACAGATCAGCGATACTAAACAAGCGCCTCCTGTTGTGCAGCTGTCACCACTGCTCATCTCCGCACGTGTTCACCTTTACAGCTGAAAACCTGTGCACATAGAGCAACAGCTTCCCATTTCCCTGTCCTTGGAAACCACTGTTCTGCTTTCAGTTGCTTTAATTTTGATTACTCTTAAGTACCTCATAACATTGGAATCCTGTGGTATTTTTCCATTTATGCTTGACTTATTTCATCTAGCATGAGCTCCTCAAATTCCATCTGTTACAGCCTGTGCCATAGTCTTGTTCCCAGTCAAGACTGAAAAATGTTACCTGTGTATCTGTGTATGTGCGGCACATGCTGTTAGTGGCTCACCTGCCCACAGATACCTGGGCTGCTTCGACGCTTGACCATGGTAAGAATGTCTACTATGAACCTGTGAACTTAGAGGAGCGCATGCCTTCCTGTGACCCTGTGCTCAATTCCTGTATTTACATACCCAAATATGAGATGATTTTACCATATTGCAACTCTATTTTCTTTTTTTTTTATTTTTCAACAAATAATACACTGCATATATTCTTCTTAGTGGTTAATTGTTGTACAAGATGCGGACTTGTGATCCTATTTACAAACACCATTAGAACAAATCATTCTATTCATTAACAGAATGTAACTATATATCTATCCCAACCACTTTGAATACACAGATACAAAATGGACATTCATCTGTATACCCCATTTTTTCTAAGTTCCGTTATTGAATATTATAGGTGTGTAAACTCAGCAAAATATTCTAAAAGAGTCCAGTAGCCCATAATAGCATTGGGTCTTCTGTTTAACTGGCAATGTCAGAAATTATTGACCTGAGTCCCCCACAGCTCAACTTAACAGCATGGCTTTATTTCTTATAATTTCTTATAATTATAATTTCTTATAATTTTGTCTTCATACTTTTCTGCTGGATGGTTAAGACCAAGGTAAAGCAGGACCTATGCAACAAGAGTGCAACTCTATTTTCAATGTTTCATGGAAATAACATACTATTTTACATGACAATTGCATATTTTTATCTTCCCACAAGCAGGGCACAGAGGCCTTAATTTTTCCTTGCTCTCAGCAACACATGTCCTTTCCCGTTCCTTCCCTTCTCCTCTCCTCCCCTCAACTTCCACATCCCTGTGTCTTCTTTTTCCTATCTCTCTGCCAATAACTAGTCTTACATATTGCATTTATCTTCATTCCAAATGTATGAGATTGATCTTATTTTATAGATGAGATTACTTAGGCTCTACAAAATAAAGAAATTAACTAGAACTCACAACTACTAAGCAGGCACACTAGAAAACAAGCTATTTAATTTCCTGACAATGAAGTCTGTTTTCTTAGTGACTGGGATATTTACCTGTAAATATGGAATAGACTTGCCCATATGGCTATTATGAATTTTATACCTATTCTAATGTGTGATCTTTCTAGAATAGGAAAGCAATAAATATAACAGAACTCTCTGCCCTGTTTGCTGTCTGTAAGCAGATGTAGCTGTCACTGAATCACAACGTGTATGCTCCTGGAGTTCCAACATGCTAGTGCATTTGCAGAGGGAATCAGAAAGATAGAACTGGCCAAGTCATAAAGGAGGCATCCTCCTGTGTAAAATAGTTCTGTCATTTTCACCTCACATCCCAGTGTCTTATTTTCTTTCATTCTTTTGTTGTGTTTCTTGATCTTGGTTTTCCTGATAGGATCATGACCATCTAAGCAGTCCAGATTTGAACTTGTGTTCATTTCTCCTCAGCTTCCCAAAGAGCTGGGATTACAGGAATGGACCACTATGTTTGCTTTATTTTCTACACAGCTCTTATTTCTGTGTGAAATTATTGTATGTCTTAAATTAAGCTTTCCTCTTTGTGTGCCAGCCCTGGCATACTTACACATATGAGCCAGGACTTTGTCAGTATTGTTCACCTTGCTATCCTCCCTAGTTAGAACAGTGATGGAAACAATAACCACACATAACAACTCTGCAAATATTTGTGGAATAAGTAAATTAAAGAAATAATTAAAGAAAGTAACAAGTAGTTCTTCAAGATTCTAAAAAGAACTGTATATATGAAAGTGCAGAGTGCAAAGAATTGTTTTCAGATTCCTTGGGACTATGTAGGCAATACTTACTAAGAAACTCTCCAGTGTTATAAAGGCAACTGGGAACACTACTTGAAGCAAACAATGCAGGAAATGCTGTCAAGCAATGACTAGGGTCAATTAGAGATGGGAAAATGATATAAAAATAGGTCACTGAGAAAGAGCTGCCCAACAAATAGAAGAAAAATAAATATTGTCAAAACATTTGCAAAGCAAAATAATTTGCTAGTAACTTCTCTCTAACCACTGAAACTCAGATAGGACACGAAGATATTTATAAGATTAAATACAGATTTTTTTTTAAACATAACATTATTTTCACACACACATAGGAAAAAAAAATTGGAAAATTTGCCAGATTTGGAGAATATCTAATTTTGGAAGCAATGAGAATTGGTGATTTCTCTCCAACAGGAATAGTCTCATGATTAATCAGGCAGTGAGCTTCCTTTTTACAAAGTGTTTCTAAATGTGAGACAGATTCTCGCCAGGACAGGGAACAAAATACTCATTAACCTTTTACTCAGTTGGGCTTGAACACATGAGACTCTTACTGGGGCTTGAAAAACCTATACTCTGTCACTCTCTGTTCTCAAATATTACAGGTAAATCTAAAGGGCATGGGATCCAGGTGGTGGTTTCATATTTTTCCCCATTTAAAGGTCATACCTTTGGAGGAGAAAAGAAGATATGAGAAAAGAACAGCTGGCTGTTCAAATGGCATTGAAGAACAGGACTTAGTTTCTTTGAACCATTATCCTAGTAAAATCACTAATGCCTGCAAAGGAAAGGTACATACACCTCATGGGTCTAGAGAGCACATATTTTTTCAAAATATTTACCATTGTAATGTAAAAGATTCTAAGAACTCAAAAAAGTAGATGCCATAAGGAAAGCACAGTAATTAAAAATATACTGCATATGAAATAAGAGATAGAGAAAAGAAAACTAGCAATGCAGATCCTTCCTATTTCTAAAGAAAGAAACAATAAAATGCTGATGTTAAAAATATTAAGATTAACATGAAATTTTAACATAAAGGAGAAAATGTGTAAGATAGGGCATTGATTTAAAGTGTTATAATGAAAGTTATCATGCTACCATGTTTGGACTGAAGATGTTTATGAAAAGAAAATTAGAATTTTATGTAAATATTATTTATAATTATTTGTAAATTCAGTTAAAGGTAAAAGCAATTGGGTAGGGTAAAAAATAAGAAACATGTTTTATTTCAAAAATATACTAAATCTGAACTTCCAATTTCAATTTCCTGTTAAAGACTACAAATTTACATAGAGTGGCACAATGTCTCAATAGTGTGGTATATTGTGGAATCCCATTGTAGGTGAGCTTAAAACATGATATAAGTTCTAATGCTGCTGTTGAAAAGAACATCTTTTTTACAAATTTTCCTTACATCTTTTGAATGTTTAAATACTGCTAAATGCAAGGTCGGCAAGACAGCTCAACAGTCTAAAGTGCCTTCTTGGGAAAGCTTAGGGAAGCACAAGGACAACAGTTTGATCCCTGGCACCACATGTGACACCAGCCTTGACCCCAGGTCAGGCTGAGCTGGCCACAGAGTCTGGGCATAGGGGTGTACATCTGTAATCTCAGTGCTAGAGAGGCTGAAAACAGGAGGGTCACTATGAGTCTGAGCTGCATAGTGAGACCCTGTAACAACCAAATACATTAAAAATAAATAAATAAATAAATAAATAAATAAATAAATAAATATCACTTAATGGCATTAGCACTGCAGATAAGGACTTAGAGAACAAGAACCCAGCTTCAGCAAAGGTGAAGAAAATATAATTTTGTGATCTAAATCACTACAGATGGCTTACATCTGTAGATAGTTTGCTGACCAAGGAACCTTTGATAATGCTTGAATACATTTGTATTTCTCATAACTTCAGTACGCTGTTGACATCTGGCAAATGCAAGTCAGGGATGTTGCTAAACATCTTGCAACATGCAGGACTGGTCCCCACAACACACAGTTATCTGTCACAAAATGTCAATTGAGTCAAGTTGTGAAACCCTGCTGGAGCTAATAATAGAGCACTGTGATTATGTGACATTACAAAATATAAACAAACTGCAAATTATTATAATGAGAGAAAGGAGAAACATCATAAAACACTCTCATAGTTCCATATAAAGTTCCCTGTTGAATCTGCAAAGTAGTGTTAAAAGGATCCAGAGTTAGATTCAGCCAGCCTGGTCTTGTGTGCTGCCTCAATTACTCACTTTTATAGCACTGAAGAGCAAGTCATTCCTATCATGATGAGCAGGACGTACAGACAATCAGAGTAGGATTTAAATTCCAGATTTGACAACTACTTGTTGATGACCTGGGAAAGTTCTTTTCAGGAAACTCATGTTGTATCTTTTAATCTGTAAAATGGGAATGAAAATAAAACAGATCCCATAGAATTTGTGTTGATATTAGGTGAAATAATAAGATAGATACATTAATAAAATTCTCAGTAAGTGTGGCACAAAGAACAGCTTTTACTCATGGCTATTCATTTGTGTACCTGTTTTCATTTGTAAATTTTTTTTTAATTTTTATTTATTTATTTATTTGAGAGAGAGAGAGAGAGAGAGAGAGAGAGAGAGAGAGAGAGAGAGGCCAG
>NW_004524686.1:4260107-4279798 GCF_000260255.1 Octodon degus | reverse complement strand
CCCCCTGGTGGTCTGAGCAGGCCACACACACACACACACACACACACACAAATAAATAAAATAAAAAAAAGAAAGAGTAATAAAAAATGAAGTATTAGGAAGATTTTTTTCAGGGCTGAGAAGATAACTCAGCAGCATAAGTGCTTGCCTGGCAAGTTCAAGGTCCCAAGTTCAATTGCCTGTACCACAAAAAACAAACAAACATACAAAAAAGGGCTGTTTTCAAAAATAGCAACATACATATAGAGTACTGTATAATAAGCTCAAATATACAGTACATTTTGAGAAAAATGAGAGAAAATATTTTGTATAATTTATTCAGGCCAAAATTCCAGAAATACTGATGGTGAATACAGGGAAACACAAACTTACAATTTGGGAAATCAAAGAGCTGGAAGTGGAATCAAGCAATTGTATTTGGGATTTAATTTTAAAAAATCAACATGATTAAGAATTTCACAGAATTGGGATAAAACTAAAATTAATGTTTAGTTTTGAGCTGAAATCTAAAAAGGGAGGGCACTGAAAGCCAAGATAGCAAGCAGAATCGTAAGCAAGAACCAGGATCCATTTTCCCCATCCTAAATCATGAATAACTTTCAAGTTTATTACTTAGTACTTCACAAATATTAGCAGTACAAGCTTAAGAAAACCTAAAGGAAAACATTTGAAAAACATTACTCTGGAGCCTGGGGAGTTGGCTCAGTAAAATAAAAGCTTCCCTGGCAAGCACAAGGGCCTGAGTTCAATCCCTGGTTCCGCAAAAAAAAAAAAAAAAAAAGAAAAGAAAAAAGAAAAAAAGAAAAAGAAAAACTTTGCTCTGATATTTCCAGAAGAGGAAACAAACAGATTCCAGCAACTCTTTATATTTTCTTATTATATAACTCTCTAAGGACATTCTGATACTATATGCAGCTCTTTTAAAAATAATATTTTAATTACTTCTAAATATGAAAACCAAGTATAACTTACTACTAAAGAGAATATTACAAGAGGATTATGAATTCTAAACTATGTTTTAATATTCTGTCTAGACATGCCTGCCCCCTAAAAATTCTGAGTCCAAAAACATCACTTACATTTTTAAAGATATATTAGCAACCGTTACTAAGAAGTGTGAAGTAAATACTAATATCCAAATGAAATCTTTCTTTATGAAATGTAATTTTTAATTGAAAATGGAACAATTCAGTATCATTTAATTGCTTCACAATCTTTTAGGTCATTCTGCAATACAGTAAATAATTGGAATTCAGCTCAATTCAACTGGGACTAGTAAGGGTATTAGGCTTTGCTTTGGACAAGTATGCTATAGCAAACACTGGAATTACCTGGTAATATCCAAAATCTACAGACATTAGAGTCCTTGTAGCAGATTTGGATTCAGTTATCAGATTGGAGGCTTAAGTAATCAGCCAGGCAATTCTAAGGCACAGCTAAATTAAGAACCTTGCTACAGTGCAACAGACTTCATAGGAAGTTTATTTTAACGAATGATTTAAGGATTTATAAAATTAATCATTTAATACTAAAATCAAGACAATTTCATTTTATTTTCTGACACATTTTATAGACTTCAGTATTATCCCAGGGAAAAGTATAGATATGTTGAAGGCTGATTTTAGCAAGGCACTCAAAAGTTTCCTGACAGAATGAGTGAAAAAAGGATTGCTGTCCTATGACAACAAATGTTTGATTTATAGCTAGGAAAACTTATTCTAGGAGAATACTCAGAAGTTCTTGATGTGTTTGTGTGTATGCATGGGAGAGAGAGAAAGACAGAGTGAAACAGAAACAGACAGAGAGAGAGAGAGAGAGAGAGAGAGAGAGAGAGAGAGAGATTTTATATATAGATCCACTCCATAATGTGACAGTTCAAAATCTTATTATTTATTTATTTATTTATTTATTTAGTACAGGGGCTACAGGGTCTCACTACACAGATTGGGCTCATAGTGATCCTCCTATTTTCAGCCTCCCAAATGCTGGGATTAAAGGCGTGTGCCACCACGTGAGTCTCAATCTCTATCTCAGCGTGCCCTGGGGGCAGATCCAGCATGGTACACCAGGGATTGAAACCCTGGCCCCTGAATCTAACTAAGCAGGCACTTTAATGAAAACCTTTATTGATGATGTGATTAGAAGGACTAAATTAAAAAATTAGGGTGGCCTGACTTTAGAACAACAAAGAATAGTTAGCAAGATGAAAGTCTACTTAATAATGACTTTATACTTTGAAGATAATGATGATGTTTAATAGAAGGAAAACTCTTGAAGTGTATATCTAAATCTGACTATGCAAGTACATGATAATAAGTTGCTTGTTTAGAAGTTTATATGTTAAAAATGGGAATTTAGCAGCGTGCATGGAAAATGGTAGCTTTTAAAGAAAACATTTTCTAAGTCACTTGAGATGCTTTAAAAGATCAGTACTCACTATATCAGCAAATATAATATTCTCACTCTTGTGCATCCATACTGTGCTAGGAATTCTTTTTTTAAAAATGTTTATCTGTGTATTTGGTTAAGGGTCTCACTCATACTGATCCTCCTGCTTTCAGCCTCACCAGCTCTGAGATTACCGGTGTGTGCCACCATGCCCGGTCTCAGTGGCTGGCTCAGCATGCCTGGGGGCAGGCCAGCTCTGCAAGTGATGCCAGGGATAGAACCTGGTCCCTGTACTTGCCTAAGCAGGCACTAAATCTGCTGAGCTATTTCACGAGCCCTTGCCAATATTTCTAAAAGTCATGTTAAATGGAAGTTCATTCCAAGAAGAATGAATAAGATAAAACACAATAAATATTGTGATTTTTTTTTTAAAAATAATTCAACAAGCTAGAAAGTATTAACTTGCAAAAAGTATTTGAAGGTTCTGCAGCAGTTGTCCAGGATAATAAATTTTAAACATGTGGAGGGCTTTTGTTCAAAAGAGAATTTTTGATAGATTTTTCTCTGAGTGTGATGCACTGGAAGGTAAATAAATTATTGTTGGGTAAATATCTAGTTCCAAATCAAGACTCAAATGGTTCACATGTAATGGATGCCCTCCAGTCAAAAGCTCTCTGAAAAATGGGAAGTTTCAACCAAAGGAAGGGTGACTTCTTATGAGAAGAGCGTAGGCTGCTTGCTGGGAGATTGTGCCCATGGCACAAGTTTCCTTGGAGTTTTCTCACGATATTTATTTAAGGAAAAGTTCACAGGGGAAACAACTCATTTAAGATCATGAAACAGCTTAAAATCAGTAGTGAGATTACAAAAAGACATATGTAATCTTCCAACATGTGTGGTTAGGGTTTCTCTTTTTTTTTGAAATTGTTGTATATACACCAATTTAAACACTTACCAACAGTCTCCTTCTAAATTCTATTTCGAAGAGCCACAGGGGTTATGAAGGACTTTGGACTGTATTTTCTGGCTTATAAAATTTTAATATATAACATCAATTTTCAAATCATAAGTGAATCAATTCTCACTGAACTTCAATTAGGAGCTATATATGTATATTTAGAAAATGTAGAAAGTACATCTTGTAACATACTATATTTGATAGCGGTGAAAATATTTTAAGTTATTAATTAGGATATATCAGTCTGTCAAAAATGAGCTTTAGAAATTATGGCCTTAGGCAAGTTCTTCCTTCTTTGGATGAATGAAATACAAGATGGTTGAAAATAACTTCCTAATAGCTTCCATTTATTTTTGAAGTCTGTGGACATGCTGTGAAAGGAAAATAACCTTTGGCATTTCTTTTTGAAGATTCTTCAAATTACAGATAACGATGTATAAATATTGCCCTAGTAAACCAAGCAGGAAATAGATGTTCCTTCCATGGTTCGGGATCTCCTGACTGTATTCAAATTGAATGAGTGGAAGATCTGTATCCCACGTCAGATTTCAAGTCACCTAGCGCTCATAAAATGCCTGAGAAGTGATTATAAAATGAATTAACCATAATCTTTACTGAGGTGTCAGTTGCACATATTTAATTTTGCATGTTTTTAAAGGCTAATAAATCAGGGAAAGCAAAATACATGCCAAAAGCCATAACAATTTTTATACTCAGTTAGATGAGGTATGTTTTCCATTACTTTAATAATCAAAGTTTCTATTAGTGAAGCACTATGATTCTGCCATCACCCGAAACAAAATAGTAAGATTTAAGTACTTAAAACTTTTGTGTCTCTCAGTACATGTTATATAGTCTTTTAAATAAATCGATGATAAAGCATACTAACTGAAATAAAATGTCTCTTTACAAAAGTGAAGCCCTTCTGTAGATTTGTGTTGCATCAGCAGTGTGACTAGAATATTGGTAATAATGGAATGTCCTTGGGTGGTTGCAATAATTAAACTAATGAATGAACAGTGTTTAAAATAAACTACATGGGAATTACTCCATAAACCTCAAATCGTGCTATTCTTGCTGGTGCAGCTGTCATTAATTCCATCCATACTTTTGGTCTCTATTTAAAACACATGGAAGATACATATTTGCTAAAAGGAAATCTTTCTTTAGTTTTCGTATTTTAAATAATATTTTAAATACTTTAAATTTAGAATGTTTCACTCTCCTATACACTGACACTGATGCCAAAACAAATCTCCAAAACATGTAACACGAGTAAATGAAATGTTTGATAAAAACACTACTAGTTCATTTTAGATCTCTTCCTCTGCTGACAGCATAGGCTGATTGCTCAAGCAGCGTTCTCAAGGCAGCGCTTCCCACAGGCGACATCTTTACACATTATTTGTCACATGGATGCTCTGAAAGTACAAACAAGTCCCAGCAAGTTTACAATGTCAAATAAATTTAGGAAGCAGCACTTGTTAAAATATTCTTGGGAATCTTGTATTGTAGTAAGCTCATTATAGTTAAAACTATCCAAAATTCCCTCTTTAGAAAACAGCACCTTGATCTCTTTGTTGTAGTCATATCTCCTCTCTTCTTTATAAACCAGATGGAAGGATTAAAAAGGAAAGAAGATTTTAGCACATGAAAGAGGTGAATATGCAATTCAAAATAACCTGTTGATCCCTATCTCCTGAGGATTTGATATTAGTTAATTAGTGACCCAAGAGGGACTAAGGGGCCCAGGAAGATGGCTCAGTAAAATAAGCACTTCCCTGCCAAGCGCAAGGAACTGAGTTCAATCCCAGGATCCGCAAAATAAATCAATAAATCAATAAATCAATAAATGAGAGAGAGAGAGAGAGAGAGAGAGAGAGAGAGAGAGAGAGAGAATCATTCAACAGATAATTGGCTCATTGGATCCTACACATTTCCTGATGGATTCCTGACAGGATTTCTACACATTCTTACTAACAAGGCACTGGTTGCTCTATTTTCCAAGCTTACTTGTTTCTTGGGAGCTACTAGTTGTATTCTTCCTCTGTTTAATTGTGGCATCCTTGTTTTTCTTATATTTGCGCAGTAGACAGAAACAAATATATAAAACACCACAAATATGCATATAATCTGCCAACCAGAAAAAGATGGATAACCACACTTATAAATTTTGCATTTCTATTTGTCTATTTTATATTTCTATGAAGTTTGAGCTTATAAACTTTTACCAAATATTTGTCATTCTGGTGCAAAAAAACCCAAAAACCAAAAAACAGAAAAACACCTCTTGCCCTTATGTTTTGCTCTTTTCTCCCCAAACATCTATAGTCCCAGTTAATATGCTTTGAGAAGCATGTTATACCTCAGGCATGATCATAATACATGTGTCACACCTGCAGAGCTTAATCTGTGGTTCTAGAGTCCATGCTGTTTCCATTACAGTTATTTCTTCCACTTGTGCATATCGAAGTCCCCATCATCGAAATGATTATATTCCTTTTCTTGAGTTTTGGAAAATCCACACCTATACAACAATGCTGGTTTTAGATGACATCATTGACGCCTTTGCTAAGAAAAAGGCTATAAAAATGAGTCTTTCATTAAGCTAAAAAAAAAAAAAAAGATCAAGACCATACCTGGGTTGCTGAGTTTTTTTTTTTCTTCTTGCTTTTATCTGTATTGGCTGAAGGCAATTAATCAATAAACAAAGACAAGGCATGAAAAATAAGGTCTTTGATATTTAATAATTGAATTAGTGGAGTTCTTCACTTAAGCATTTAAATTAATAAGCATTAGTTCCTTTTCTTAATGAGGAATTTCCCTTTTAAAACCTGAGTGAATTATTGAAAAGACCATGGCATAAATTCAAAGGCATTTTCTGACCTTCTTGTATTCTGGCCAGCATGAATTTTTAACAAGATGCTGTATATCTGGAAGGTCTATTAAAAAATTGTTCATGTGAAAACTTTGCCTTAAAGCCAAACTAGTAAAGCCAAGAAAGTACCTAAGATAGCTAAAGAATATTATCTTCTAGGAGATTAATTTTTTTAGAAAAAATGTTTATGTTCGCACATTTTACTCTAAAATAGTAATAGCTAATGACAAAACCTATATGCATTTTCTTCCTAATTTTATTTCATATTCTATTCTTAAATGCTCAGCACTATAGGAAGCAGTGAAAATATAATTATTGAAATATCTTTTAGAGTAAAAATCATTAAAAAGAATAGTTTAGATTTAGCAAAGTTATTAATGGCTTCTTGCTAACCTTGAATCAAAAGTGACTACCTGACAGCCAGCATTGTTGTACACTAAGAAATGTACTAGTCTGGACACTAAGAAATAGTCTTGCAATCTGTAGAACAATTATATATAATTTAGCCTTTCATTACAAGAAAATGTAAATACTCATAGGTCTTCTCCAAAATACAGTAACAATTATTACATTAATTTTTTTTACCACACCATGCTCTCAAAAATAGATTGTCTTTATTTTCTGCTATTTTTCTTGCTATATTTGGATTAACAAATAATGATGGCTAATGGTGCTTCCTAGTATCCTTACTTGGAATGTGTAAAAGCTGGCACTTCTAATATTTTTAAAAGTAATTTGAAATCCAGAAAATTTAAAGCTATGGTGCAGTGGTCTGTTATTTATGAGATAGATATGCAGAGGTAAGAGACTTT
The DNA here is from genome assembly GCF_000260255.1 of Octodon degus. Lineage (NCBI taxonomy): Eukaryota > Metazoa > Chordata > Mammalia > Rodentia > Octodontidae > Octodon > Octodon degus. The sequence goes on along the minus strand of NW_004524686.1, from coordinate 4,272,762 downwards.
TGGAGCCATACTCCCCTAACCACCTCAAATCCACGGTTACAGATTAGAAGATAATTTTCAAGACCACAGTTCCAAGTAGGATCAAAATGCATTGCCTAAACCAGGAATGGTGGTTTGGATGGCTAAGGCAGGAGGATCACCATGAGTTTGAACCCAGCCTGGATTCCATATTGAGTTCAGAGCCAACCCGAACTACATAGAGAGACCCTATCTCAAAACAAGCAAATACACAGACAGAAACCCAAAATGGATCATCTAAAGGAATAAGTGTTCTGGCCTCAGCCATGGAGATGGCTCATTAGAATAAGTGCTTCCCTGGTAAGCGTCAGGCCCTGAGTTCAATCCCCAGTTCCTCCAAAAAAAAAAAAAAAAAAAAAAAAAAAATTAATTAATTAAAAAAAGTGTTCTGGCCTCCATCATCCCCATATGCCAGTTTATTATGTAATTTGGTCCTCAGGTCAGTCTGTCACCTACACGACTTCCTAGTCAGACACCATTTTTCCCATTTATCTTTGCTTCCAGGTTCTAGCGATGAATAGCTACAGAAGCTTCAGCTCGGTGGTGTCTTTATGAACTTCCCCACACTGAGGCACTTGATAACGGCAGCCTCTGCGGGCCTCGTTGGAGTTTAAATGGACATTGATACTGAGTAATCTTTCATCCTTTTCTGTGCATGGTTGTGAACTACAATGTGGTGGATCTAAATATTGTGTGCTATGGGACTCAGATGACATAATTTTAGATATTTAATTAAAGTTTAACTGAATATATGCAATTTTAAAATGAAACAAATATTTTAAAATAAATACTTCACTCTAGAAGAAATGGACTTTAATCATTTTAGTCATATTTATTTCTATGAAAGATCTTGGAAATCAAATTCTAATTCCTATTTAGTTTCTGCAAGGAGACTTGTCCTATTTTTTGATCCTTACTGTATTACAATATTCAGGTGAATGTTGTAACCACAAACTTTCTTATTTTTTCTTCTTGATAATGAGAAATATAGAAAGCATTCTTTAAAATCCTACATTAAAATATAATACTATAGTTATGTTAAGTAATTAAAACAAATATATTATTGAATGGAAACCTTATAGTAGCACCATTGCGGCTTTATAGAAGCAATTAGGATCATCCTATTGGTTAACAGGTATTTTTTCATAGAATTCTGCTTGCATCTCAAGTACATGCTGGGAATGTGAGATCAAGAACAGGTAGAATATGGTTGATGTTCAAACAGTTGCAAAGAGTTTAAAGGATATCTTTACAATGTTTCTTAAACTGAGGAATACACACAGATCCATTTGTGAATTTCTTAGGAACACTGACATTTAACTTAAATCATCTTATATTAACTTTATTTGAAATGTATAAACCTAAAATGAATGATATATTCATACTTCCAGATTTAAAGAATTATAAAATAGAATAAAATTGCAAAACAAAAGTAAAATAGGGTTGAGGAGATAACTCAGTGGTCTAAGTGCCTGCCTGGCAAGCACAAGGACCCAGGTTGAATCCCTGGTACCACATGCCCCAGAACCCTGGGTGGGCTGTGCTGGTCCCGAAACTGGGAGTGGTGGCACATGCCTTTAATTCCAGTGGTGGGAAGGCTGAGATAGGAGGATCACTGTGAGTCTGAGCTGCATAGGGAGACCATGTATCAAATAAATAAATAAATAAATAAATAAATAAATAAATAAATTTAAATGCAAAATATCTAAGACTCAAATTTTAATTAAAACAAACTATGTTAACCTACTGTGATAAATGTTTTTTCTGAAACAAAATAACTGATTATAGCACAAAAGAGGGCAACTACCATGCTGCAGGTTTTTAAAAATTTGCTCAAGGAGGAAAATCACAAACCTGAGCCCTACTCGGAAACTTAGCAAGACCTTGCTTAAAAAACAAAACAAAACAAAACAAAAACAAAACTTAATGGTCTGCAAATGCATCAAAATGCAATATTTTTGTACCACGAAATACATAATCATAATCATTTTTGTACCATAAAATACATAAATCAATAAATTTGCAAGACCCAATGAAAATTTTTATTGACGTACAGAATTATAACTTCCATATCCCTTTTCTAATATGAAGACTTTTTGAGAAAGTTGTAGAGACAGATCTAGACCCTGTGTAGAGGGTGAGAAATGTAGGCTCTTTGTGGCTCTGAGCAGCAGGCTGTTTAGTTCCAAGCTGACGCGTTTCTATTTTGACGCCAGCCACTGCGCAGACAGCACTGTGGGTCCTGGTGCAGATTGCCCGCCTACCCAAATTCCCCTGTCTGCACTGCAGGCCCAAAGTGTAGCAACAAGCCCAATACCCTACCAATCAAGTATGGATCCTACTGGACATGAAGACTCCAAGCTTTGAAGCAGGAGGGCCGCCTGATTTCTGCAGTGACTCAGCTCTGAGCACCTCACTCCTTTCCAGGTGGCTTTGTACCACTTCTTGCAATAATTACAATAAATTTATTTTTATTTCCAGGTTTGCTGCCCTGCCAGCCCCTCCCCCAGGGCATGATGACATGGTAATTGCTGTAAACAGGAGGATCATTAGTAGTCCAATCTAGTAGTGAGACCCTGAACATCTTGTAGACCCTTCCCTAGAATAAAAAATAAAAAATAAAAAATCTTTACCAGTTTTGTCCTGGTTTTCTCTGACTCAGTGGTCCAGTGAAAGTGATCTGTGAACCCCTAAACTCAGACCATCAGATGTAAGAAAGTCAACGTTAGTTCTGTTAGCGTTTGTGCTCAACAGTTTCAATAAACTGTACATGTGTTATGAACAGGGTCTTAAATCTAAATACAAAGTATGGCTGAAATAATATGCCAGAATATGACATTCACTGATATGGAAAATGATTTCTCATATTGTTTTCAGTAATTTCTCAGTTTTGGCCTATGTAATATATACTTTTACTAATAACTTTTAAAACATTTAAACTTGTGGATTATTTCTGGAAAGATTAGATTTTGTTTTAACAGACCAATATCACCTTAAGAAACAGGAGATTGCTTTCATAGACACTTGTTAATTAAAAGTTTTTTGCTCTTAATTATTTTTAATATTGCTATTTGGTGCTAAAATGCTATAGCTATAGTTTATAAAATATAAAACAATTTCTAACATCATTTACTATTATTTATGTTGCTTTTATCATAAATACATTAATTGTTCTATTATTAGACTGTCAAATTTTATTTTGTCATTTAACTTTGATATAATTGTTGGAATGCTGCTCTGGCTTGAATAAATGTGAAAACTGTGTAATTTAAAAATTTAATTTCCTTATATTATTGTAGACATTTATATCTATTTATACTATTTACAGAGTTTACAGATTCAGAATTCATTTCACTTAATCTGGGAAGAAAATATATAACTTTTATTCCCTTTTGAACATTCTAGTTTTAATTTTTTAATTCAGTTTCTAAAGGATGGAGTTTAGTGAATAGTGTGTTCTTTCATTTTTACTACCGCACGATACTTTCATCAGTTCCCATGTTTACTTGGAACCATTTCTGGACTTTAATTCACCTGATCCATATTCCTTTTTGATAGATAATTATGCTGATATTTTAATATCTATAGCCTTCAATATACTTTTAAATCAAACAAAGCAATGCCCTCAGTATTCTTTTCTAAATTTAATTAAATTTTGAAGAGTATAAACAAAATGGCTTTATGATAGCCATTCTTTCTGGACTGAGATGGTATCTCAATGTTGATTTAATTTGCATTTCTCAAATAACCACTGCTGTGGAACATTTTTTCATGTATTTACTTTCCACTTGTGCTTTTTCCTCTGAGAAGTGTGTATTCATCTCAGATGCCCATTTTAGAATTGGGTCTTTATATTGTGGGGGCATGAATTTTTTTTTTTTCATTTTTATAGTTCTAGATAGAAGTCTGAAATGATTATTGGTTAAGATATTTTTCCAGTTTGTGCAGACATAAAGACAGAAACAGGATAACATACACCAATACATATGTTACATATTTTCAAATGAAGAACAGTAAATTAGCAATGGTTGGTACATTACCTATTTTTATCATCAGATCGGTTGTTCAGATTAACATATATACTTATGCAAGATTGGACAAGAAATTGAACAATAATGCTTGCTTTGAATAAACCTTTATTATTTTTCTTGTCTTTATTACTGTTTTACTTTATCTGTTAATTTATTTTGAAGAGAGTATGACAATACAGAAAAGACAATAGTAATGGTACATATTTAGAAGACTAGGATGAGAGATATTTAACCATTTTTTTGTATTACGCATTGTTGTTCTTCATGTAGTTGCTTAGATTGAAGATATCAACAGAGTTAGTAAAAGTGAAAAGTCTAAACATTAACTGCTATTTTCAAAACAACTGATGGAAATTATTAGTACAATCATCTCAGCAACCCAGTCCATAAACTTGCATGATTTTTCTCCCTTCATTTTTTCCTAAACTTTCTCCTTTCCCTCATTGTCGTGCGTTAGTACTTATGTTCAGTATCTTTCTGTTTTACTATGTCTATTGTACCTTTCAGGTTTTACTTATTTTTCAGGTTCTTACACTAGGGAGACAATTCAATAGTTACACATATGGATCTGATTTATTTCACTTACGAGTATAGCTCCAGTTGCATTCACTTGCTTATACAGGCTTCAAGTTTATTTTAATTTATGGCTGAGTAATAATTCACTGTATAAAAATACCACATCTTTTTCATCCATTCCTCCAGTGATGGGCATTTTGGTTATTTCCAAGATTCAGCTATGACAAATTGTGCTGCTATAAACATGGGTGCATATATATCACTGTGGTATGATGTTTTCAGTTCTTTTGGGAAAATACCCAGAATAGATATACCTAGATTGAATGGGATTTCTAGTCCTAGTTTCTTGAGAAATCTTCACACTGATTTCCATAGCAGTTGTACCAGTCTATGTTCCCACTAGCAGTGGAGAAGGGTTCCTTTTTCCTCACAGTCTAGCATTTGATATTAGTTGTCTTCTTTATGATAGCCATTCTTTCTGGACTGAGATACTATCTCAACGTTGATTTGCATTTCTCAAATTACCAGTGCTGTGGAACATTTTTTCATATATTTATTTTCCACTTGTGTTTTTTCCTCTGAGAAGTATGTATTCATCTGAGACACCCATTTTAGAACTGGGTCTTTATATTGTGGGGGCGCCTGATTTTTTTTTTTTTTTTTAGTTCTTCATATGTTCTAGATAGAAGTCTGAAATGATTATTGGTTAAGATATTTTTCCAGTTTGTGAAATGACTTTTCACTCTGTTGGTGATTTCTTTTTTTCTTTTTTTTTTTTTTCCCTGTACTTATTACAGGGTCTACAGGATCTCTCTACACAGATTGGACTTGCAGTGATTCTCCTGTTTTCAGCCTCCCAAGTGCTGGGATTACAGGCCTGCACCACCATGCCCAGTCTCAATCACATCTCCGCATACCCTGTGGGTAGGGCCGGCACAGCATGCTGGTGATCAAACCCTGGCTGCTGCACTCTGCATAAATAGGAACTTTAGTCCACTGAGCTATCAGGCAGGCCCTTGTTGGTGATGAGAAATATGCAGTTATTCTGATAGATTCACCAATAAATGTGATCTGTTTCTTTTCTGTAGCAGCTTTTAGAATGTTCTTGTGCTGAATTTGTGGGATCTTTATTGTATGTCTGGATGTAGTTTTAATTGGCTTGATGTTAGAGATCTATATGCTTCAGTTTTCTGAATGTCAGATTGTTTCCCCATATTTTGGAAGTTTTCTGCTATTACATCTGTGCATATTCTTTTTATGTCATTGTGCTGGCTCTTTCCTTAATGATGCTTATTAGTCATGTTGTTCATCATTGCATCATCTTACGGTGGTTAAATTATTATTTCCTGGATTCTTGTTGTTTTTAAGAGCTACCTTTTCACTAGCTGCAATGTGTTCAAGGTCTGAATGTCTTTCTTTTCTTTTACTCAAACGCTTTTGCCAGTTTTTAATGGAGTTTTAATTTCCTGTGTGTCTCTTTGAATCTGCTTTATGTATTTTTTCCTATATTGCTCATTCAAGTTTTCCGTCGTTTTTCTATTCTTAGTTTTTATCAGTGTCTTCTTTAGGAACACTTAGCATTTTTTCATTAAAGTTATCAATTTCTTTTTTTAACTGGGCGAGTATTTCTGTTCTGATTTCCTCTATACTCATCTGCAGTTGTTTCTTTACTTTAGATGCTATTATTTCAGAGATTTCAGGTGTGGTACTTCCAATTTCTTCTATGCTCATGTCTCCTGGGTTTATTCTGGGTGGACTCAGAGCATATGATTGCATTTTTCTCTTTCATTTTGTCATTTTCTATTTCAGAGAGAACTCTTTGTTTTGATTTCTGTGCTACTTTTTTGTTAAAGTTTGATTGTAGGAAGATGTATCACTGCAATCAGAACCTGTCTGTATAGAGTGTGTTCTTTAGTAATCTATTCTGTGTCAGAGATTCTTATTTTATTGTGTCCCAAGATTTGGCCCTCTCTATTGAGATTGTGATTTTGATTCCCACTTGGTGCTGTTCTCTGTCCTGGAGTTCTCCAGGCAGAGTGGTTCGACTGAGTTATCTCTTACCCCCTCCAAGCTATGAGGATTTTCTCCTAGGTCTGGGCTTCCACCTGGACTCCACTGGCCAGCAGTATGCCTCAGGTCACTGGGCTCAGCTGCAGGTCTCAGCCCCTCCTTGCAGGATGATGCCTCCAAATTCCTCCCTCCTGTCCAGTGGCACACTGTGCAACTCAGTGCCGAGTTCCACCCACTGGGTCACTCGCCAAGTTGCTCTGTGCTGAGCAACTTTAGCTCACTGGGTCTCACCCTGAGCTGCTCTGCTTCAAGTTTAGCCTCCCCAGTCTCCCACTGAGGTGCTCTGTGATGAGTTCTGCTGCCCAGTCGCACACCATGCTGCTCTGCACAAGTTTAGCCTCCTGGGTCAATCCCTGAGCTACTCTGCACAGAGTTTCCTTCAGAATTTTTATATTTATATGTCAACAATTTTTGCAAATATAGATAAAAGCACAGAATCAGAGAAGCTTATAGATTCATTTGGGATGATCCAAATTCTTTCTGAGATTTCATAAATAGTTAAGTAATATAGCAGGTTTGTTTTTTGTCTGTCTTTTTACTACTCAGCATCTTTTTATGTCCATACATATAATTTTATGAACAAGATCTCATTCTTTTATTAACAGGTACTCTACTGATGGGATGCACTACAATTGATTATCCATTCCAACTTGGAGAGACTTTTGCATTCATTAAGCTTTTGGGATTATTGCACTAAAATTATTACAAAGATTTATATGTGTTTTTCACATATCTTTATAATTCTCTTGGAAAAACATCTAGAAGTAGAGTGGCTGGATTAGATTACAGGTGTATATTTAAGTTTATATTCTAACCAAGATGTTTACCAAGATAATTATGATTTTTTAAATTCTCACTGGTATAATTACATAAGTATCTTCTTAGGTGTTGGACATTTTCACCAATACTTGCTGTTGTCAATTTTTTAAATCTTAGTTATTATAGTGGGTACACAGGCATACTTTGTATGACTTAAATTTGCTTTTTAATTAATGATGATCATCTTTTATGGGTATATTTTAGATTCATGTTTCTTTTATGTAAATACTCCTTTCAAATTTGATTATTTATGTAAACATTAAGGTTTAGGTGTTCTTCGTATATTCTGGCTATAAATATTTATATATTTTTCCCATTCCAAGGTTGGTTTTGTGTTTGTTAAGAAAGTCCCAGAGCATGTACTCTAACTTGAATAAAATCCAATTCTTAAATTGTATCTATATTTATGTCTATTTTGTGTATATTTCATATATAGAATATTTATCTACCTTAGTTTACACATACTCTCTTCTATGATCTTTTCCAGAAATATTGTTGCTTTAACTTTAATTTTATGTTTTCTTTGGTAGTACTGGGAATCAAACTCAGGACCTTGTGCATGCCATGCAGCGCTTGTGCCACTGAGCTATATCGCTGGGTGCTGTTGCTTTAACTTTTAAAATTCTGCTGTTTTCTCTCATTTCACTTGAGATGTGAAATGAGGGTCAAACTACATTTCCATATCCTAATATATTGTTTTTCTAGCAGCATGCCTGTGAGTCTCCTCTGTTGACCTGAATATATAATCTTTTGACTATAGTGTACTGTCAATTACAGCAGCCTTAGAGTGATTTTCTAAATTCCCTTAAAGCTCTCCAACTAAATAGTTTACAGCAAAAAAATATCTTGCAGGTATTTTGTTACATTTCCCTTCTTTCTTCTATTTGGTATTTGGAGGAGAACATAGGCACTTTCCACTGAGCTGTTCTCCAGTCCTCTTTTATGTTTTTATTTTGAGACAGATTCTCACTAAGTCATGAAATTGCTTATGTTGGGCTTAGATTCATGATCATTCTCCTTATTCACCCCGAGTTTTCAAATTACAGACATGCACGCCACACCCAAGATATGTTTGTGTTTTCTATTTGGAAGTTTCTTCTTCCCCTTTTAAGAGTGCTTACTTAAGAGTGTTTATACTAGCTCAGCGGCACAAGCACCTGCCTGGCAAGTGCCAGGTTCTGAGTTTGATTCCTGGTAATTTTTTTAAAACTTTGCTTTAGGGAATATAGCTTAAATAAATGTTTGAAATTTTAGTATGATAATTCAAATATCTAGAACATTTTAAGACTAATGTCAGTTATTAATCTTTTACCTTAATCTTTTTGATAATTGGATTAATTTGGATTGTCTCAGATTCTTTTTAAATATGTGTAGACTTTGGTTCTTTCAAAAATCATTTAGGTTTTGACCTAGCAGGAAATCTACTTTGCAAAGCACAGAATAAATATTTGCTCTTAATTTCTTGGGCTTTTTCTAAGGTCAAAGCTGCTATGGATCTGTCTTCTCTGTACATAGCTCAGGCATAAACTGAGACATGTTGGCTAACACAGTGAATTAGAGGGCTCGCTTTCCCTTCAGTCTCTGACTCCCAGAGACCATTTTTCCTAGTCTCGTCCTACAAAGACAGGTTTCTTTCATGGAGCATCCATGTAACTTTAGTGTGGCACCACATGACTGGAGATACCCACAGGTACCCCACAAAAGAAAAGTAAAGGAGATGCTAAGGACTTCATACACAGAGATCTCAGTGTCCTAGTCTATTTTTTTTTCTCAGAAACAGTGCCCACTTCCTCAAGGATACGGGTATCCTTACTGCTACCCCTGCATGCAGCTCCATGGTTGAGGCCACCTCAGATAAGGTCTGGAGAGACAATGGAGACACAAAGGGAAGAAAGTACATGAGGGGCAGGAACCCCACCTGTGTAACTCTACTAAGCATATCATAACAAAGCAATACAGGCTGGGTGACAGAACGTATATTATTTATTTTCTCACATGTTTGAAGCCTGGAAAAACAAGATCATGATACCACTAGGATGGGTTTATGATGAGGGCTTCTTTTCAGAGTGGTGAAGTCTGTATTCTCAGTGTCTCCTCACATGGCCTCTCTGTATGCAGGTAGAGGAACAAAGATTGGACATTTTTTCCCTGTATAAGCAAACCAGCCCTAACACTTGGGGCTCACCTCTCAGACCTCCCTTAATCATAATTATCTCCTCCAATTCCTTATCTCCAAAAAGAGGTTAGCACTTAAAATGGATTCCAGAGGGATAGAGTGAGCTGTGTAGCATGGCTCCTCTCTCCAGGAAGAAGAGCCTTTCTCCAGTTTTTGGACTAGAAATAGAAGATGTTTTATTTTGTTTTTCTTTTTTGATTCACTTGTTCTCTGCATGTTTCTTCAGTGCAGTTGCTCTAAGATTAAAGCTGAAATACAAAAGTAGAAAACCACTGGATACTAACTTCTGTATGGATTAATCTTCAGGTTTTTGTCTTCACTTTTTAATTTTCTTATTATTGTTATTTTTATAAAAATTCATTGCGTAAGAGCTTTCAGAATTTTTCAAATGTTTTTAATTGCCAAAAGTGGAACACACAGTACCTACTGAGCTACTTATTCCTTGTAGGCAAAAACTAGGCTTAAAAATATAATAATTTAAAATAGATTTGCAAAAAGTGGCATGTTTTATTTTCTCATAGTTTAAAATGTGCTGTTTCTGTCTGTATCTACATGACCCAAAGCCTTCTGTGCTCATACATGGGGTTTTGGGAAGGTGATCGGATCCTGGGGCTGTGACAATCATCAGTGAATTAGTTTGTACCTGACCTGCTGTTAGCAGGTATGATCAGGCATGAAGAGGTCACTGGGGCCATGACCTGGAAGGGCTAATCTATTCCTTACTTCTTTCTCTCTCTTTCTGCTTTCCACACCACAAGGTGCTTCTCCTCTGCTATCTGCCTCCGCTGTGCTGGCTTGCTTCGGAGTCACAGGACAGCAGACTGGAATCTCTAGGCCCAAATACACCTTTCTTCTCTAAATGGTAGCTGTTATCTGTTGTGTCTCTACCAAGTAAGTAGCTGAGACAATTACAAATTCCTTATTGTTTAGTGATGATGTCAGACAATATGAATACCAATTTTTATTATATTGAAGTATTAAGCACAGCTCATTATAATTACATAAAACACATAATTATTTATTTATTTATTTTGTGTTAGTATATATTTGTGGTATGTGCAGTTCATGCTCTTCCTGAGGAGAGTACATGTACATAATACAACTTGCTTCTTTTTTTAATCCCCTTTCCCTTCCCTCATTCCTCCCTCCTCTCTAAATCTCCTTTCTCCATTTATATTCTTGCTTTTATTGTCAATCTTAGCTCATGCTACGGCATATAAAGTTTGTACTCATTGAACTTATTTAATTCCTATATATGACATAACTTCATTCTAATTATTTTCCCTAAAATTGTGTACATTTTCCTCTTGCAAAGAATAGCATGCTGTATATAAGGTTTAACACCAGCTTCCACTGGTTTAAAAGACTTGCTTTTTAAATCCACATATCATTTTAACTTTTATTTATTAAGTATGCCCTATCCTGTGAGAATGATTTTAATAACAGTTATATGTATTACCATTTTTAAGTTTATATTATTTGGTAAATTTTGATTGTGTGCCTTAAGATTAAGTAAAATAAAATTCCCCAGTGGGCCTATTTTTCATTCCATTCCATTCCATTCCATTCCATTCCATTCCATTCCATTCCATTCCATTCCATTCCATTCCATTCCATTCCGCTGCACTCCGCTGCACTCCGCTGCACTCCGCTGCACTCCGCTGCACTCCGCTCCACTCCGCTCCACTCCGCTCCACTCCACTCCACTCCATCCTATTCTTCGTGCTTGAACCTAGGGCCTTTGCACAAAGTTACATCCTTACCCCCAACCCCTTTATTTTGAGACAGGGTTTTGCCAAGTAGTTAAGCTGCCTAGTCTGTGCTCAAAATTGTGATCCTTGTGCCCTCGCCTTCCAAAGTCCTGGGGACACTGGACTTGTCTTTAGTAGCATTTGCTATTATCTTACTGACTAATGCACATACGTGTGTTTCATTTCGGCAGGCGTGCACATGCGTGTGACACTCTATGATCATTTCAACTCCTGTCTCCCCTGCCCTGCCCTCCCCACAGCTGCACCTCTTGGAGCCATTCCAGTGTGTCCAATAGCTGTTGCCCCATTACCTGCCTTCACCCTCCCCCTCTTCTTATTCCCTTTCTCTTGTCTAATAACAGTCTCTTTCTAATTTCTCTTTTACATTCCACAGGTCAGACTCTAAAACAGAACATGCCATATTTATTTTTCTGAATCTGGCTTTTTTTCACTCAACAGAAAGGTCTTCAGATCCATCCATCTTCTTTCTAAATCCCTAGAAAATATCACATCAGAAAATAGAGGTTGTTTCTCTAAAACAACTATGATCATAGTTTTGGTTTCAGAATTTTGTTTTAGTTTTGTTCACAAGTGAACTTTTCCCTCATCTTTGATTTTTAAGTATGTCTTTTTGAGTTTCTAATTCATGAACTCTTAGGAGACACAGTGAAACCATAGTGATATTTATACTAATTTTGTTGTTTATTTTATTTTCTTCTTGCATTTTTCATTTTCTATTATTATTATTATCCTTTTTGTGCTCTTGGATTGAATTAATTTTTGAAATTTGTTAATTTTGTGCTCTATATTTTGAAAATTGTCATCCAATTTTTAAACCATTGCATGGAATAGCACCATTATTTAGCAAATGTTTTTATAGATTTTAGTTGACAAAACTAATTTCTGAGTGTTTATAAGCTTTTCACCCTGAGTAATAACTTAGAATCTTACCACACAATTGTCACAGCATCTTATGTTAATGATTATAAAATCATCTGTACATCAGTTAGATTTTGTTGTTGTTTATACTAACCATCTTATTTTAAGAATTAGAGGGACTGGAGAGATAGCTCATAAGTTTAAGCACCTTCCTGGTGAGCCCAAAGACCCAAGCTCAATCCCAGGTACTGCACACCCTGCTGGCCCCAGAACTCCCTGATGCGTTCTGCTGGCTTTTAAATGGAGTGTGGTGGTGCATACCTGTAATCCCAGAAATAGAGAGGCTGAGCCAGGAGGATCACTGAGTCTGATCTACTTGCAAAACCCTCTACAAA
>NW_004524686.1:4248568-4260007 GCF_000260255.1 Octodon degus | reverse complement strand
AAAAAGAAAAATAACTAGTATTTATGTAATCTTGAAAGACTCGTGTACATAATACTATAAATTTCAATGATTTATTTGAACATATTTGTTATTTCTCCAAATAATGGTTCTCTTTCAGGTGTAGTTTTGTTAACTATCAGAACACTTTTAGGTATCTCCTCCAAAATATCAAAGAATGATGAATATTTTGAAGAATTTCACATTGGAAAATATAGTTCTTAAAAATTTTTAGGAGAGCTAATTAAAGCATAATTTAAATTTAATAAAATTCACCTGGCTTTGGTCTTGATGCATTTATTTAATTTTATTTACATTTTTTACCAGTCTATATTTGTAGTGCACAATATTTGCATACTTTTTGGGGAATTGGTGCACATAACAATTATATCCTGATCACTCTGTATCCACTCTGTCACCTTCTGTCCCCGTCCCACGTGTCCCACGATTGCTTCTCAGGGTCCCTTTCCATCTCCAGATTACATGCCTTCCCGTTTTCTTCCATGTCTCCTTCATTTTACTCTCTATTTATATTTTGGGCAGAAGGAAGCAATGCAATGCTTAATTTTTGGCAAGTGACGTAAGCTCTTTATATCTATCCGTTTTCTTTATAATTACATGAGTTCATTTTTCCTTATGGCTGAACGATATTGCATTGTTTCCTTATATCATATTTTCCACATCCATTTCCTATAAAATTCATCAAAATGCCTTAAAATCTCCAACATCACCTTTAGCTGATTCTCAGTATAAAACAGCAGGAATGCTGAGCTCTTTTTCTACAGGGTTCAGCACCACGCCCGTTCTTCCCTGAGTGCACACGCTGTTTCTTCTTGTCTACGTATTACGTTTTCCCTCCCTGAATTCTTTTCATCTTGCTCGTGTCATCTTCAAAGTCACACGCTTTAGAAAGTATTATCTGATTTTCTAAGAATTATTCTGTTCTTCACCTTTCTGTATTTTCTCCTGCCTTGAGTAATAATTATCATTTGCTGAACTCTTGCCGTGTTCCAAGCGCTATAAGAATTGCTTAACAGTTCACAGAATATAGGACATGACTTTATATTGCACAGATAATAGAAGCAGATATGATCAGAAGGTATCACCAATTATACAACATATTCTGTTTTAAAGATGTACAATATGTGGAAAGGTGGACTTTTTTTTTTTTAAAGTGGAGGTCTGGCCAGATAGCTCAGAGGACTAAAGCACCTGTTTAGGCAGGACCCAGCTCCTGGGGTTCAATACCTGGGTGCTGGCTCCACCCCCAGGGGACTCTAATAAGGCAATTGAGACTGGGCATGGTGGCGCACTGTTGTAATCCTAGTGCTTGGGAGGCTAAACACAGGCAGATCACTACGAATCTGGTCTATGTAGTGAGACCCTGTAGACCCTGTAGACCCTGTACTAAATGAAAAACAAAAGTGGAATGTGGGGCTGGGGAGATAGCTTAGTAGTCTATGTGTCTGCCTGGCAAGATCAAGGACCTGGGTTCCATCCGCAGAACTGCATGCTATGCAAGCCCTGCACTGTGCCAGCCACTGAAACTAGGTTTGTTGGCAAATGCCTATAAACTCAGCTGTGGGCAGGCTGAGACAGGAGAATAACTATTAGTCCAAGCTGCACAGCAAGACCCTTTACCAAATAAATAAATCATTTTAGAGTGTTCTTGAGGTACAAAATTATACATTTCACATATTTAAAAGGCATAATTTGATAAATTTTGACTAATATAGATAACCATGAAACTATTATTGTTATCAAAACAATGAACATATTCATATTAAATGTTTCTTCATCCCCTTAAAAATATAGTCCACTGTGCCCTGTCTTCTCACCAATCAGTGACTTTCCATCAACAGAGATTAGTCTGCACTTTCTAAAATTGGAACAACAGATTTATTCTTTTACTATGAGCTTCTTTTACTCCTCAGTAAAATTATTTCAAGATTATAGAGCACTATAAGGCTGTTTCCATATTGTAGTTCAGGGTAAGAAAAATTTGTTTGCAAGAAGTTTCATAATAAATCTAGTAGGCTGTAGTAAACCATATGTGGTCTTTGTTGAGTATCTTTATTTACAGCTCTTAGGTTATAGGCTATATAAGAGCAGACCAAGAACAAGACTGAGTTTAGGATTATAGTTAGCTATTTCTATTAAATTTCTTCCTTATTCATAATTGACTTCGTTCTATTTTGTAAAAATTACATTTTCTTTCTCTGTTCTCCAGTTATTGGATATTTGGCTTCATTCCACATTTTCATTGTTGAAAATAAAGATGCTGTGAACATTGATTTTTAAATCTCTGTATGGATATTTACTTCCATTTTTATATAGCAAATACTTAGTAGTAAAGTACCTAGAAAGTATATATATTTTAGAAAACACCAAATGAGTTCTCAAAAGATTTTTACTTTTGTTTTCTTTGTGCCAACAGTGTATTAAAGTTCTACAAACTCCACATTTAGTAAGCAATTCATAAAATCATTCTTATAAAATTATAGGTATTAGTGGATGTATAGGGATATCTCCTTAGAAATTTAATTGTCATTTCCCCTAGTAATAATGAATACTTTTCATGTCCATATTAGCTGTCCATATATCTTCTTTGGCAAAGTGCATGTCCTAACATTTGCTTGCATTTAAAAATTGGGCACATCATTTTCTTACTTGGTTTTGAGATATTTTGATATGTGCTAATATAAGTTCTTTATTCATGTGTGATTGTAACATTTCCATCAGCCTATAACTTATTTTTTCATTGTGATATTGTCTTTTGAAGAGAACTACTGGATTTTGTGATCTCTAAATCATTATTTTCTCTTGCATGTTGTGACCTTAATGTTTTACCTATGAAATGCCAGCTTAGTTACAATAGTTTTCTCCTATAAGTTTCACGGAATTTGAAATGTTTATTTTATATCATTTAGCGACTAACTTGACTTAACATTTGAGTATATCATATAAGATACAAATATTTTCTGCACAAATAGACCAGTGATGAACTATCTTAGTTTGTGCATAAGTTGATACTTTGTCATTACCGTGGAAGTATGACTGCACTAAATGTAGAATTCTACAATGACAGCTTTCTTTACCCTATGGCCTATTAATTGACTTTGTATGATTTGTGTAATTTCTAAATGGCCAAGGAAAATAGAGTAGTATGAGACACAAAATACCTACCAAATAAATGTAAGTAATTCCTCTCAAAACTTGGGATATACAAAATATGCATATTATGAAACCTCAGGATGATAGTGCTATCTATAGAGTTTGTCACAATTTACTGTGAAACAATTTATGGTTTCACAATTTTAGTAATTTAAAAAGAAAATAATTATAATCACTTTAAATAAAATTTGACACTTGAAGAAGAGAATGTTGATTATAATCCATAGAGTTTTAAGAACATTCATCAATATTGAGTGAATTGTAAGGAGAGTGAAAAGAAGTATATTACATCAAAGGCATTGGTAAGGAAACAAAATCTGAGTAGAGGAATAAAATTTCATAAAGAATTAAAAATATGATTAGAGTAAGCACTTACTTTTCATCCTAAGCCCACAAAATCTTTACTAATAAGAAAATTTTCCTGATAGAATTTTCAAACAGAGGTGTAACAAGTCATTGGTAATATCCTTACTTATGGAGTAAAATTATAACACAGGTGAGATTTTATGTATTAAATACAATCTTTGTAACCTCACAAAATGTTCCTTAGCTTCATATGGTAGAGATTTGTGTCAGAAAAAATGAGGTCATATAAGGAAAGTGTTTTCCATTGCCATTCATATTTCCAGCACAAGTAGCTTAGCAAACAAATGAGGGTTTCATGCTTGACACCAAGTCCATCCATCTTTATCTTTGTTGAAAATAATACATTTCTTCTGATCCTTCTCCCATCATGTATTCCTGAGCACCTTTAGTCTAAGACCATAATGACACTCAAAGTTAGAAAAACAGATTGTTAAGTAGTAATAAGCAAAGGTTTTAAGGAAGAACGAAAGAAAGAAAGAAGAATGAAAGAAAGGCATGCCTTTTACTTCTCAAGATTGAAAGGTATATATATAGAAGTACCTGCATTCTGACATAAGAAATAGTAAATGTTGTATTTAGCATCCCAAAGTTGCAGCTTACTGAAAAGTTTATAACACAAGTTATTTGTATGAGTTATTATATTGAAAACATAAATGAAGTAATGTTTTCTCTTATGATCATTAAGAAGGTGAATGGACTAATGGTACTAACATTTTTATGGCCTTTATAGCTGTATAGTAATTGAAATGTAATCTTAGCATTTAATATTCTGACACATATTATTTTCTTATCTTATCTTATATTGAGACAGATTTCATTTGGCCAAATACAGTGAACTGAAAACTGAGCTCATGTTTTGGCCAAAGTCTTTTAAATTGTATAAGCAAGACTGAATCACATTATAAACACCCATCATAAAATCACACACATCAGACAAACAAAGCCATAGTCAGTTGACAAGTGGAGGTTAAATCCTTCAAACACATAGCAATGCAGGTCCAATGTTTGGCATCTAAACCTCTGAAAAACTTACTGGAATATCACCAAGTCTGTCTCATTAGAATTCATTTCCCCTGCCAAAGAATTCCATAAGTGTGGAAGAGATAAAACTGCAACACAGAAACATATGGGCAGGAGATAAAAAGAGATCAGTGAGCAGGAAAATATGTTTCTCAAAATCTGTGCTGCAGTCATTTTTCTTCTCAGTTTTGTTGTTTGTTTTGCCATTGAATGCCCATAGCCAACATTAAGAATGTTTCTACACAACAGCAAAGAATAAATCAACCCTGAAGAATCAGAAAGAATCAATTCAGTTAATAAAACATAAACAACATCCACAAATGGAAATTAAATTTCTAGTATTTTATAATACATTGGCTATTTTATTTGGTTATTTGTTAGGCACTACCTAAATGACTTGTAACAAAGTAAATTTGTCATTTAGAATTTGCTTTACTTGAAATCATAAACACCTTCAATATTTATATATCATTAACCTATATACTATGTTTAATGTCACAAGTCACTTACTTCCTTCCAAGTATTATATGTAAGAAATGATGTTATGTTATGTTATGTTATGTGTATAAGTATTCCCCTAAAGCCTCATATAGTCATAGGGAAGCTCCTAGAATTTATGATTGTGGGTGTGGATGCTGCACCTGCTCTGGGTAATATGCATTACAGTGTAAGGAGAGGAGAGAGGCTAGCTAGCTGCTTGAGCTGCTGCCCTTCGCTTTGCTCTCTGTTCTTTGCTGCCACGATGAAAGGTTGCTGTTTACCATGTACCACCCTGCCTTGGAGACAGCTGAGTATGGACTGAAACCTCCAGTTACTGTGAGCTAAATAAACCTTTCCTTCCTTCATTTTGAGTGTCAGGTATTTGTCTGAGCAATGAGATAAGAATAACTGAGACAAATGGATAGGTTTCCATAAGGAGGAAAGGGCTTTTTGAAACCTTGTTTAGTGCTCTAACTAGTCTACATGCTCTAACTAGTCAACCTCTAACCCCTTTAATGGCAAAATGATAAAATAAAAAGAATCATAGTCACAACCACTTGAATTATATTTCCAGTCTTCCACATGACCCTGAGTCATACTGTTAAACTATCTGGTGACCTAAAACCACAGGATAAACAGAAACACTTCATTGAAGTACAACCTAATAATTACATTGGCTGTATTATATTTAAGAGATGACATTTCTGAACTTAAAAACAAATGCTATATTTCTTTGGGCACAAATTTCAATTCTTTACCACAAGAGACAAATACCACTTCTAGTCAATTATTTGCAAAAGGAGGCTTTTGTATCCAGCCAATTTAGAGGATTAAGTACACTATAATCTCTTGCTTGAAACACCTGAATATTTGACAACATGGACAGAGGAATAGTCTGTGAGTTATTGTACATTAGGCAAACAAGGGCAGTGATCCTATGCCAATGGATAACAAGCAAGGTTAGTTTTGCAATAATGGGCTGTACTGGCTGGAGAATTCCCAAGCAGAACGCACTGAATGGAAACATACACATAATTTGAAGTTCTCCTATAGGAGAAGAGATGCATTTGAGACTCTAGGGAGTTATGGTATTTGGGGTTCTCAGAACAGATTAAGAATAGACACATGACATATCTTTTTTATGTTGATGGTTTACTTTTATCCTCTCTCTTTAATTGCTTGTCTTGCCTCTTAGATTCATTCTGTTGGGTATAGGGCATTGTAGTCCTTGTTATCTCTTTATTCAATACCCTTTAGCACACTTTGGAGTGCTGGTTTAGTGGTCATGTACTTCCCAAGATGCTGTTTATCATGGAAGCACCTTAAGTCTGCATTAATAGAAACATAAAAGGTAGTTTTGCAGGGTATATCAGTCTGGGTTGGAGCTTTGTTTTCTTTTACGACTTTAAATACTTTACTCCAAGTTCCCCTTGACTTGAGAGTTTACATTAAGAAGTCTTCTGTAATGCTGATGGACTTTCCTTTACCCAAGATTTAGTCTTTTCTCTTACAGCTGTTCTGTTTATGTGTTGAGTTTCTAAAATCTAGACTATTATATACTTTGCTTAGTTTTTATTTTGTTGTGACTAATTAGAGGTTTATATGCCTCACTTACTTTTGCTGTTACCATAAATATTTACTTAGCTCAAAATTTGTGGAGGTTTCAGTCCATAGTTAGCTGACTCTAAGGCAAGATGTCATGGTAGAGAGGCATTGAAGAGGAGAAATACTCCATGGCAGGCTGGCAGGTGAGAGCACATTGGTCCTCTTTCTTTCCCTTATATTTTATTCAGGCTACCCTTCCTAGAGCAGGCATAGCACTCATACCCTTAATCCTAGCCAGAACTATGCCAGACCAATCAATAGCCTGAGATAGTTAGCAATCACACACCTTTATCACCGTCACAATGCACTCTAAGTATGGCTACCTCTGAAAAATCCCTCCCCTCATGAATGCATGAGGACTTGGGAGTCACAGCAAGATACAAGCCATAACACCTTGGACTCATATTGATTCTCAGGTTCAGCCTCCTGAGTGCTGGGATTACAAATATGTGCCACCACACCTAACCAATCTGTATTTTGTAATTTTGATTGTGAAGATGATTCACTTCTTTTGTTAAATTTATTCAAATAATATTTTTTCCCTTTGAGAATGGGGTTGCATTCTTCATTCATTTTCAACCATTTCATTATTATACCACAAGGATACTGATTTTGTCTGTTGCTTTTGTATTTCACAATTTATTAAAATTGTTAATCTGTTTTTAATTTGTGAGTGTGTGCATGCTTGTGGGCCTGCATGTGGGCACACATGCAAGCTCTTCATGTTTTTCTAAGCATAAAATCCAGTCCTCGGCAAACAGAGACTCTGCTTCCATCTTTTCTAGCTAGATATCCTTTATTTTTTTTTTATCTTTCCTTTTGGTTGTTGTTTTTGGCTAAATGTCCATTTGCTGACTTCTAGTGCTGTGCATGTAAAAGAGTTTTGATTTGTTTCAGATTTTGAAGAAAATACAAATTTTCCTCTTCAGTGTAATGTTAGTCCTGAGTTTGTTATATATAGCTCTTAATGTAATGATATTATTTTCATTCTATATTTAGTTTTTTGAAAAAACAATACAATGAATGATTGTTGAATTTCATCAGAAGCTTTCCTGGATCTATGGAGATGAAAAAACCCAATCACATAGATTTTGTTCTTCGTTTTGTTGGTGACCTATGTCACATTTGTTTATTTTTAAATGTTGAGCTACAAAGTGTAAAAAAAAATTCACTAGATCATTTTTCACTGGCCTGTTTTCTTTTTTCACTTAGCGATTTTTAAGTAAAACAAAAAAAAACAAATTCAGAAGAAAACTTCTATGTGAACTTTAAACCCTGCCTAATCCTATCATGAAAAGATGGATGAGAGGTCCTTAAAAAAGATACATTTTTGTAGCTGATTTGTACTGTTACTGACTGTTACTGCACTACGGGTTTGGAACATCTTTGAGTAGGATACGTAAAGTACCCAGTTATTATTTTGTTTCATTTTAAAAATCCCTATCTAGAAAAACTATTCTGTATTAATAGAAAACATTTTTGGAAATGTACTTGCCATTTGTTCTTTAATTGGGTGATTTATTTTAGAGAAAAAAAATCAAAAAATTTTAAACATAGAAAGAGGAAGGCAACAATGGTTAATATATTTGAGTATTGTTATCTTTAAATTAGTTATTAGAATGCAAAATATTGGCATTTAATTGCCCAAAGAATATTAGCATAAACCTTTCTTTTGAAAAAACTAAGAGAAACTAGTAGCATAACTATCTCAATTATCATATATATATAGATATATCAACTGTCTTATACAGTATGTATATAAACTGTCACATATTATATATATATTTGTTTTCTCTTCATTCTTTCCCTAGTTCCCCATCCCAGTTTCTCATTCCTTTTGAAGTTTCTTCCCATGCTACAATATCTATTGTATACTTTGGGTCTTATTTGCTATTTCAGATTCCCCCTTTTGTATAGCACTGACCTCTGACCTTTGATGTAGAGCTTTGGTGCAGTTGTAACCTTAGCACCTACTGTAATTTGGGTGCAGATCTTTTAAGCTTGAGTTTATCCAGTTATACCTGTCTTGGGTCTAGCTGTTGTGTTCAGCTCCTCCTGCTGCAGCCCTTGGAAGTGAACCTGTTGTGCCTCTCTGGCACAGAAGTGAACCTGTTGTGCCCCTCTGTTGTGCCCCTGGCCCAGGGAGTGCAAAAACTTTCCCACACACTAGCTGGGCCTGCACTTGGGCTGGATATAGGGGTCTCAAGAGCATCACAGAAGTTCTCACTCACTTGGAAGACTTGGGGGAAGGGGCTTTGGAGAGGTGGAGAGGTCCCAAGGGTGCAGTAGAGGGTCTCACTCACGCAGCATGTCTGGGTTTTGGTCTGGAGAGTGAATTATCTAATAGAAATATAATAAATATGGATGCCCTAATAAAGTTATTTTAGAATCTAGGTTGATGCTTCATATTAAATGCATTTCTGTACTTAAATTTTCAGAGTAAAAAATGTAATAATGTCATGGTCAATACTATATCTAATGCAGCAGTTTTTAATGAAAATGTTAAAAAAAGTTGTTGAATTATTGTAACTGTCCTATGAACATGTTTTGAAACTGTCTCACTGCTGTTATGGGTTCTCAAGATAGAAACCAGACCAGAACCCAAAATTAAAATTTAAATATGAGCCTTTTATTACCAGACCCGGCACCACTTGACCGTACTCTTGCAGGAGAGGACAAACAGCGAGAAGCCTTAGAAGTATAAAGGTGACTCTCCTTAGGCACACTCTACGTCATCGATCACTTTCCTCTTTGGCCCCATAATCCCTTTGATCAGAAAATTTGGGACACTACTGAGTTACATAATGTTATAGTACAAGTTCTCATATGTCCTGAGTCTTAATTGACCTTGAAAGGCTAGGGCCAAAATGTTGTCCTTGCAGCCCTCCTTTTTCTCTGATTTTGGTCTGCAAACTTAGGTTGTTAACCATCCAGAAGACAAGCTTATTGTTATTACCATACAACCTAGGCTGTTAAGCTTAACCTCACTATCTGTCTGAATATCAAACATCTTAGGCATAACATGGAACAGGTATTTTTCATCAAGTATTGATATGTTGAACTTTAAGTCCCTACATAATATGATGAAAAAGCATTTAAAATTAGAATGTATTTTTAAAAAATAGGCATAAAAATTATATACTTCTTATGTTTACACATAAGTCCAAAAATCTAACCATATACAACTTTGAAGCAGAACATTCCCACAGCATCCCTAAGGAGAGTCACATGGAGAGAAAACATTCTCTCAGGCTTTCACAGAGAGCACATTGGCCAAGCAATGGCTGTGACTCATCTACATGGCTGACACTGACAAAGGATCTATAATCTGAGGTACAGGATCTCAGCATAAATCCTTAGGGGATTTGAATGACCTTATCAGACCCAAAAGCTACAACTCTTTTTGCATAGGTCTTGCTTTACCTTGGTCTTAACCATCCAGCAGAAAAGTATAAAAACGAAGTATAAGAAGTAAAGCCTTGCTGTTATGTTGAGCTGTAGGGCACTCAGGTCAACAATTTCTGACATTGCCAGTGAAGCGGAAGACCCAATACTATTATGGACTACTGGACTCTTTTAGAATATTTTGCTGAGTTAACATACCTATAATATTCAAATAATGGAACTAAACAAAAAAAGGGGATACGGATGAATGTCCATTTTGTATCTGTGTATTCAAAATGGTTAGAATAGATATATGGTTACATTCTCTTAATGAATAGAGGGATTTGTTGTAATAGTGTTTGTAAATAGGATATCATGTCCGCATCTTGTACAGCAATTAACCACTAGGAAGAATGTATGCAATGTGTTAATTATTGAAACTGTCCTAGCAATTTGGTTTGAAACTGCCTCATTGCTATTTGTTTCTCAATAAAATTATGGGAAAAATAAAAATTAATATATTTTCGCCAAAAAAATGAAGTATAAGGGTCTTAAAGGTAGAGACCACATTCTGTTTGGCAAACAAATTGGTCTAACACAGACAGAACAACACCTTTAAGGACAGCATAGCCATTACTCAACATATATTCTTTTTGGGAGTATTATTTAGTTCTCATTTAACATGCATCTGCATATGCTTGGTTTTGACTACCACAGCAATGCTTTTTAGTTGGTTAGCAACACTTTAATTATTTTGTACAGCTAGAAACACTACGACCTTTAATTTGATTTATTTTGTAAGTCTATTCTGGGAACTTTTATAGCTAAGCAAATATTAAATTGGGAATTTTTATTTAAGTTAGTTCCACTAAGTTCTGTCTGATCACCTCCCCTTAATGTACCTGGTGTTTTCCAGGCAGACTAGTTTGCCCTGGTTACCTTTTTCCCCCTCTCTCCTTCAAGAGAGAAAGAGGGAGGATGCTCTTACAGATATGGGTCTAGCAAAGAGCCTCAGCTTACCAGATGCAGATCTACAAAGTTTGAATTCACCTAGTTGTGCTTGGCTTGGCTCTGGCTGCTGTGCTCAGCTTCTTCCTGCAGCATCCTGTGGAAGTGAACCTGTTGTGCCCCTCTGGCAAGATGTTCTGCTCCTGGATTAGCTGGGTGATTATGGCCCCTAGCCTCTCTGCAGGGTCTTCAGCTGCAGTTTCACCCCAGGCCTGTATGCCAGGCCTGGGCTGGGTCTGGAGTGGTCCACAGAGCAGGACAGAAGGATTCACTCACAAGTTGGGTCTGGGCTGGGTCCGGTGGGATCCAGCAGGCCTCTGGGAACTTTTAGTCTATTGATGGTTTATCAGTGGTACACCAAGCCTCCTTGCAGTCTTAGAAGGAAGCAGGGACACAGAAAGTTGA
>NW_004524686.1:4246131-4247467 GCF_000260255.1 Octodon degus | reverse complement strand
GTTCACCACCATGCCCAGTCTCAATAGCCATCTCAGTGCATCCCAGGGGTGGGGCTGGCATGGTATCCTGGGGATCAAACCCCAGCTGCCATGCTCTGCCAAAATAGGAACTTTAGTCTGCTGAGCTATCTGGCCGGCCCTTCTGTGTGTTGTTTTAAGTTTTGCTTACTTTTCATATTTTTAAAAGTTAAATAACCATAAAAGCTAAATCTTGGAGGAAACCAGTAAGTCCATCAATAATGGAATGGATAAAGGAAAATGTGCTATTTACACACAATGGAGTACTAATGGGTCACAAGGAAAGATAAATTTAAGTCGTTTGCAGGAAAATTCATGTTCCTAATGCCACAATGCTAAGTAAATCATACCTTCAAGCTTAAATATACCATGTTGTTTTTATATGAAAACCCAAAATATAAGAAAAGAGGAAGTTAAGAGATAATATAAAGTAGGGAGATAGATGTCTCTCTGTGTGAAGGGGATAAAGAGATGGAAGAAGAGAGGGGAAGGGCAGAGAGAAGTGAATGAAAAGGGGAGTAAGATGTGTCAGGTGCAAACACAACTTCCACACAGGAATATAACATTATATCCTGTGTGAACTCATGAAAACTTTTTTTTGAAAAATAAAGATAAATGCTCCATTAATATATGTGTACAGAAGATTCCTAACTTAATGGTTTAACTTAAAAATTTTCAATTTCACAATGGTGAAATTATGCATTTAAAGAAAGTACAATTTCCATTTTGAATGTTGAACTCCTGGGTTCGCAATCTGGGGTGGATATTCTCTTTGGGTTCTTGAGCACCAGCATCAACCCTTGCTTTGTAGTCAGGCATATGATCATGTGAGTGACTAAGTGATATTTGACATTCTCCTGGGGTGCTGAGCTATGCTGCTTTGTATGTGACATTTTAAATTTTTTTTAAATTTTATTTGATACAGGGCCTCACTATGCATCTTGGACTCATAGTGATTCTCCTGTCTCAACCTCTCTAGCATTGAGATTACAGGTGTGCACCACCATGCGCAGTCTTGGTGGCCAGCTCAGTGAGACTGCAGGCAGATTTGGCAGGGCATGTGGTATTACATATCAAACTTGGGTCCTTGTGCTTGCCAGGCAGGCACTTAGATCATTGAACTATCTCCCTAACCCTGTATGTGACATTTTAAGAATTCATTTTGATCTGGTAGAATCTCAGTTTATTATGGTTTGTTGTGATATATTGTCATTGTAATTTGAGGAACACCTGTGCTTTAATACATTTTTATCTATGTAATGTGACCAAATGTCTCCCTTCAAAAACTTTTAAACTAATTATTGAAATACAGCTTGAT
>NW_004524686.1:4234486-4242001 GCF_000260255.1 Octodon degus | reverse complement strand
AAAATGCAAGAAGCGGGAAAATTATATATCCATCTGTCAACCCACCAAGTATCCAGGGAAGAAACAATCCAGATTCTTAGTAAATTTTTCTTATTTGTTTAGTGTCTATGAGGGAGAAATGTGAATAAATGAATGGAAAAATGTAATATATGAAATTGAAAGCATCGATCTATATTATAACCTCACCATTAAAATTAGTAAGCTGATTTACAAATGTTGATGTGGCTCATTCCATTTCCAGAAATGCTTGGGGTATTTTAATGGTCCCACCTGTGACTTTTCCTGAATTTGGATGCAAGGTTTTAAAAATTAATAACATCTAAATACATTTTTTACAACAGTATTTGGTGTAGGGGCTTTTAAAATGTCTCTTCTTTACTTTTCTACAATAATTTTTTCTATTTTGGTCCTTTGCCCATGTGTTATGATTTCTGTCTAGTTATCCCCACAAAACCACATGCAGTCGCAGCATGGCTTCTGGAGTTTGTGATTGATTCTTGATCCAATGCTGGGATCACCGGTGTGAATGCGACATCCTGGCCCTCGGTTGGGTATTCTGCATTACAAATGTAAGGAGGGAAAAGAGGCTAGCTAGCTTCCCTAGAAGATGCCCCTCCCTTTGCTTTTTGATATTTTTCACTGGCATGAAAGGTTGCCCTGTGCCATGTGCTGCTCTGCCTTAGAGCAAACTGAGTATGGACTGAAACTGCCACTAACTGTGTGCTGAATAAATAAACTTTTTATTCCTTAATTTTAGGAATTGGGTGTTTGTCCCAGCAATGAGAGAAAAGTAACAAAGACACCATAGAATTTATATTTATCAGTGAGATATACTTATTAGAGTGTATGTATGGGCAACATGGGTGAATAGCATTTCCTATAGACATGCATTAAATTATAATAGTGTACCTCATAAAGTTGTATGATTAAAATAATTTTTCTTAATGTATTTCACACATATTCCTATTGCAAAATAAAATATGAGAGATGTAGTTGTAATAATGAAGAACAAATGTAAAATAATGAGAACAAAGAAAAAATAAAATTATTCTCAGGATCACAAAATCATTAAACTTCTTTTAACAAATCATTGCAGGTATGATCAAGTCTTTTGTCATTGTATTGAAGTTGCAGGAAGTCCAAGGAGACAGTGCTACATATAGCACCATATTCTGTTGCTATTCAGATAGATTTTGCTTAGTCAAAAAACCTTTCAATTTATACTATGGTGTTGAGTCCCAAACTCTCTCAGGATGGTTGGACCCTTTAACATCTAGATATTTTCTCTGACATTTGTGTTTTGTAAAAGTGACACATGCTTCTCACATCAAGTATATTGTGGATATATATTCTTACTTCTTTTATCTTATATGATATAAAAGGTCAATGTTCTCTAATAAAATTTCTATCAAATAGTTCATGTTTGATGGTCAGTTACTTTTGAGAGACAAAAATAAAATTGACAGTTTTGTGTGTTTGTCTAAGCCTTTCTAATAGCATGGCTGTGCTCTAAGCCAATTCCCTATGTGAGATTTATCACAGGACCAAAGTCATTCAGAATGGAAAAAACATTTCTAAAAATCAGTGCTTGCTGTTCTCAGTAACATTATCCTAACAAGAAACCTGAAAGAAAATGCTCATCATTATTTGGGTCTACTTTGGAAGAAGCTAAATGTAGACAAGACTTGCTGAATTTCTACCAGTTGCTTCCAAGAAATGATAGGACCATCACTGGGTCCTGGTTGTTGGACCTGGATGAAACATTACCTTTCTAAGAGCTTGCAGCATTGAAAATCAATGAAAATATGGGAAAACTGGGCTGTGATGGGGGATCCTGATATCTGACCTGCTCATTTAAGTTCCTGACCTACCTTCTGTTTAAATAACTTTTGCTACAAGGAGTACAATTCTGAGGACTTTAAAGTAACTTTTATTGTACAGTATATTTTATGTCATCTTAGAATACCAGATTTGGTATTACATGAATATTTTCACACCAATTTTAAACCTACTTAAACCAATTTTAAACCTTAATGTAGAGTTTTTAAAATACCTTCCATTAAACACACCATAACAACTATAGTTGGACACAATGGGATTATATTTATTTCAGCAGGAAAATTTTGATGCTTAGACTCTATAGGCAGCATAGGAAATTATACAAGGAAAATAATTTTATTAGCACACTTCCATTTTTGTATTCAATGAATGAAATAATTGAAAATATGTATTATTCCTACATTCCTGGCTACCTATCTATACCAGTTTGCTTTAAAATATGAATGAACAAACAGGCTTTCATGATTAAGACATGCATGCAAGTTTTGAGCACCTTTCCACAAAAGTCCATGTAGACCCCATGTTGAAAATGCCTTATGAATATTTCCTGTTACTATTTATGATTTCTAAAACTGGCAAATTATTGTATGCAAGCTTTGCTTTTTGATTAGAAATTATTATTTGCAAGAATGAACTGGAACTTTAGTGGGAGACATGGACTTCAAAGTGCTATATGACTTTCTTTGAGGAACTCCAATTAACAAAAATCTAAAAAATCTATCACAGAAAATAATAAAAGCTACAGTAGCTGAAGGATAGTATGAATTTGACACAATGATTAATTTGAACATTTCTAACTCACCTCTGAAGGTTTGGGTAATTAAAGATAAGTTGGGGCATACTTCTTTGTCTTCTCGGGATAAATGATTTAAGAGGTAGCTCTTATTAGTTCTACTGTCCTACCTCCTGATCTACTGCCCTATTCAGGCAATTGTAACCTTTACAAAATTTAACACATCATGCCACTAAGATGATTTGTCAATATTTTAATAATTTGAATGTTGGAGAACTTTAAATTTTCTGCTAACCTATTTGAAAAAAACAGTACTCAATGGATCTAAAAAAATAGACATAACTAAGAGGTTCTTAGAAAAACAGTATATAATAAAGGGATATCAGTTATTTCCATGGTCTTTATTCAAATGATCAAAGGTATATGAAATAGAGGACATCTAGGGGAGAGTAGGAGGATAAGAATTATTTCCAAACACTTAACAATGGTCCTTTATATTACGTTAGCCACAGGATGAGCACAAAACAGAATTTTGCCAAAGAAGTGTTTCTTTTTGGCAAGGCATATTTAAATGTTAACACTAATACTAGGCTAAATGAAAATATAAGCCACATTTTTTTTTGAACAGCACAGTAACATGTATAAGCACCTGCTTTCAGCTTTCTAAAAGCCAACAGAAACATCATTAATAGAAAATATCCATGGTGCACATAAGTTCCATTAAAGGCTTCATGGCTCAACAGCTAAGAGTGATCCCATTATGTAGTGCTAGTGTAAAAGGCAGACCAAAGACAAACAGCTACCTTAAATAAATAACAAATGCTCTCTGGTATAATGACTTCTATAAACCTACAGAGAAAATTATAGAGGAAATTTCACTCCTGTTATTCATGAAGTCTACCTTTGCACCCTCACCTGGAACTTGGTCCTGGTAACAGACTCTTATATTAATTAATCATGTAGCTATACAGGTTAAGAATGAAAGACCATAAATGAAGAGTGATATTGACACAGTGAAAAAGATTGAATTATTGTAGGTATAGTAAAAATTGAGCTATATAAATGGATAGCCTAGCATATTCTTATTGTCCTTGGAACACTACCGAATTTGGATTACAATGCTCTCACATATAAAAAACTCAATAAATATGAATAATCAAGACTAAGAGTTATATCTTTTAGACAAAAATAATTAAACTTAACATTACAAGTATGAAGTTCTGAAGTACAGTAGCTGATGCATAAATTCACGTTCAAAATGCTTATGAATTACTTATACAGTGTAATTAAATTTAATGGTGTTACATATAGCAGTGTATGTGGTATAGTTAAATCTATAATCAGAATAATATGCTTTGAATAGTTTATTTATTAGGTGGAAAAAGAATATCAAACTGAGGAAAAAAGTTTACAATTATAACCATAAATAATATTAGAGAATAAATTAATAGGTATTGTGAGATTATACTGAATAGGGCTTATAAATTCAAGAATTTGGTGGATTACAAAAATGAAATTAATAAATGCTTCCATGAGCTTTGTAATCACTATCTATAGCACCTCAGAACAGAAAAACTGTGTCAACACTAACCAACAAAAAAGAAAATCACAGCATGCAGAATGAAGAATAATTTAAAGCACACATAAAGAAACAATAAAAACAACATTCACCAAATATAATCCTAATTTCAAAGCAAATCCTCAGGGTTTCTTCTGTAAAATACCATTAGATCCTGTATAAATTATAGCAATATATAACCTCTAGATTTTCTAGAAAATAATAAACAACCTTCTTCACCATCAAAGAATTTGAAGCTATACATGAAAGCAGAAATAGGGAGGAGCTAGCTAGCAATTTTAAATATTTGAGCTATTAAATCCCATGTCAGAACTAGAAGAACATTTTATGCATCTGCCCTAAGAACGAGTTGCGGTTGAATCCTAGACTCATTTGTGCCTGGAATTTCCAACATGGCAAGCAGTCAGCAGCAGTTTATAGCTCGGGAAAAAACAAAAACTGCCCTAAGCAGACAGTATTTAGAATCTTGAGATCACCACAACTGAAGTTCAAAATTCTGAGAAATGCCAAACACGCAACAAAAAAAGCCATATTAAGTGACTATCAGGAATGACTGCAAATATCACACACCTGTGGAGAAGAATTTGGCAGTCTCTTTCAAAGTTACATGTATGTGTACATATGTTTCATTGTACTTGTGGCACTCATCACTAAAAAATAGCTGAAAAATACACAAAACATGCACAAAATATTGTGACTTTGTCAAATCTAAGACTGAAAACAACTTACCTGAAAAGGATTGAAAGAGATCTTTGCACACGTTTCATTAAAGCACATAATAATGCCCTGTGTAATTTATGTCAAAACATTTACTGTTTGAAAGAGGACTATATCTGTCTGTATGTGTTGGTGTATACGTGAGTTTACATGTCAATTTACCTATATTTTCTAAAGTAATGATGATAGCATAAGCAAAACTATAATAAATGTACAGCTCGATGTAGAGTGCAGAAATGGAAGAGAGACTTCTATGAATTTCATTTACTTTATGGTTTTTAACATTCAAGCAGATTTAAAGTTTTACATTGTAAAAAATAAATAAAACTAAGTTAATGCATAAAAATTAAAATTGTGAGGAATTCAGTTTAAATGTATAGTAAACTGGTTGAAAACTATTTTTTTGTAACTTTGATGGAAATTGACTTGCTTCTCAATTCATTGCTGAATCATTTATACAATATACTCTACACTCTTTTGGGGGACACTTGTTAGAGTTGAGTGTGTTCATTTTTTGTAACTTTTCCATATTATAGGACATCACCTTTCATTTCCTTCTTCAGATTTTTTCCCTGGAGTAACTAAGATCCAGATGTTAGGTTCCTCTAAAAAGAAGTCATGCAATCATTGACAAAGTACGATTATGGAGCTTTCCCCTTTTTTTTCTGAGTGTTTCATAGTTTTATCACTTACATTTGCATTTCTATTCTCCTTTGAGGTCATGGTTGCATATAGTGTAAGGACAGGTTTTAACTTTCTTCTTTTTATTTATATATTCAGTTTTCTCCAAAATATGGACTTCAAGGTACCTATTTTCATAAACAATTTTACTTTGGTGCCAACACTTCCTCTGCTAGCATTCATATGATAAATTATCACACAAAAATGTTTTCTATAATCCTCATTTTAAAGTTGAAAAGTAGAGATGAAAGGACTTTCTAACAATTTGTCATTTACTCCTTCCTTTGCTTAGCAAAACTTTTAGTCTCCCCACTTCAATCTACTTTTGTAGGAGAAAGCATTACAAGTATCTGAACACACACAGTCAGACGCATAGCTTAATGCCCCTTCCTCCAACCACACTGCACTTCTTGTTTTTAAATCACCATTTCCACAAAAAAATTACCATTTCCAGTTCACAACATTAAAGAGTAGAGCAAAACTCAAGTCTTACACCGAGAAATGAAAACCAGGACTTCGTTAATTTCACAAAAACGAGAATTTTTAGACACAAAGTAGGCTATATTGTATATAGAGTTCAAAAGTTTATTAGGGTACATTATAAAGATATTAAAATGTTTACTGCTGGTATTAACACAGCCTTTACTGGAAGAACAAAATTCTCTTCCTTTTTAGCATTAAAGTTTTAATTAATTGCATTGATGCAAAGAAAGATTATATCAATGATTATAATCCTTATATTTAGAGAATTTTGCTTTATTTTGATGCCTGCAAAATCATTAAAATTTGTCACTTACTTTGAAAGTAATCATTTTCTGTATTATAACTGTGTCCCTCCCCCAAAGCTCATTAAAATAGATTTAGAAAATTACAGTACTTGGAATTCTATCATTACCTCATTCACTGGAATTCTATAACACAATTGCTTGACTGAATTTGGCTGATTGCTTAAATATCAGATCAAGTAAATGGAAAATGAAAGCAGTAGAAACAGTCTGATTTCTTCTGTGTGAGCTCTCCAAATGTCATGCCGCTAGTGAGATTACCTCCAAAGCAGCATAAAAAATTATGTATTAAAAATGAAAAATGGGTCAAATACAAGAAGAATTATTACTGAAAGTTCTCACCAGCAGGAAAAGAAATGAACACATGACCAAGACCAGGGAGGTAACTATGGAGAGAAATACTCTCTACAACTTATGCCTTAGTAGAGCAGGAATAACATCTTAAGACCTGAGTGCTGTAAATCTGAAAGAGACACTCTTCTAAAAATTCCATAGGATGGCAGCCCTGTCACTTACAGTTAAATATTCATCAGGTATTTTACATACATCTTGTAACATTATATCTATTATTTCTGCACTATGGATGAGAAAACTGACTATGAGAGAAATTATGTAATTTGTCTTTTCCACAGTTGCAAAATATTATAGTATTTGACTAGAATCACTAGAGTTAAATAACTTCTGGTCTTTGAGGAGGACTAGAAATGGAGCCAAGATTTCAAAATGATATGTGAATTTTCTTTTTTGAAAATTTTTTATTCTTTTAAATTAGAAAACAAAATAGCACTGAAACAGTTTCAAAACAGGTTAGTAGAACAGTTACAGTAAATAATACATAGCATATTGTCATCTTCATAGTGGTTATTCAGAGACAAGATATAGACATGATATCTTTTTTCTTATCTTTTAGGAATTCAACATTGATTGGTTTATTGCATACTGTTGTTTTCAAATTAGTTGTTCAGATGTCTAGATACATAAGAATGCAGAATTGTTCCCAAAAAAATTAAAAAGAAGGAAAAAATTAAGCATTAACTATTCCTTTCAATAGGCCACTAGAAATCAGCAGCACAATTATCCAAGTTATCCTGTGTATATACGTATATATTCTTTTTTCTCCATAATTTTATTGAGAAACAAATAGCAATGAGACAGTTTCAAACCAAATTGGTAGGACAGTT
>NW_004524686.1:4208831-4233435 GCF_000260255.1 Octodon degus | reverse complement strand
TTTTGCTGGCCCTCTTATTTAGATATTTTAAGGCTGAGGTGGGAGGAATTCTTACTGAGCAGAATTAAATGTAACTTTTTGTAATGTTTTAAGATGAATAATCAGGGCCAGCAACCACCTGTCCTGTTGGCCCCACTCCCAGCACACTACGCCGGCCATTGAAACTGGGCGTGGTGACCCACACATGTAATCCCAGCACTGGGGGGCTGAAAACAGGAGAATCACTAGAGTCCGAGCTAAGTAGTGAGACCCTATACCAAACACATAAAAGATGATGATGACTATAATAATCATAAGAAAAATATAGGATAAATAATTATTTTCAGGTGTGGGGCCATCCTAGCAGTAAAAAGGAAATTGAACAGAGATTTTTTTAAAAAGGAAAATGATAAGGCTAAAAGAAAACAGCAAGGGCTGGGGAGATGGTTTAGTAGAATAAGTGCTGCCCTGGCAAGCGCAATGGCTTGAGTTCAATCCCCGGTTGCGCAAAAAAAAAAAAGAAAAGAAAAAGAAAAGAAAAGAAAAGAAAAGAAAAGAAAAGAAAAGAAAAAAGAAAAGAAAAGAAAAAGAAAATAACTGGTGAAATAAAGTGATCTTTCCCAGGACTGGAAAGATATAGGCAGCTCAAAACAACTGATTGTTGAAGGAGATTTCACAATTACTGCTGTTCTCTATGACTTGAGTTCTCTAATTTAACAGCAGTCAGTGTTGTAGCCATCGGACTGCAAAGGTTTACATTTCCAAATCATCTTCCTGAACTTCATATGTTGCTGAACTATTAAAAAATAATGGGTCAGCGAAGACTGGGTGATTATTAACATCAGTCTATGCCAGTCCTTTCAGCCTCTGCTGTCTAATGACAAGGGCTAGGATAGATTCAAATTAGCAGAAATGATGACAGGAATAGTAGCCAGTATTTGTTTATTGTTAAATATTCATCAGATTCTTTACAAGCATCTTATAAAATTATATTTATTCTTCTGCTCTATAGATTCTCAAACTGAGAGTGAAAGAAAGTATGTAACTTATATTTTCCACAGCGGCAAAATTTTAGATTTTTTTTTTCTTTTTTGTGGAACCTGGGATTGAACTCAGGCCCTTGAGCTTGCCAGGGAAGCACTTATTCTACTGAGCCATCTCCCTGGCCTCTAATTTAGAATATGTGCACCTACTCAGAATAATGAGAGTTGAGGAACTTAACCATATACACAGCTCTCTAACTTCAGCACTGCTTCCATACAGAGCTCTCAATTATCCATGTTTGTCCTCATAGATATTTTGCAGCCTAAAAGGTTTGTGCTCAGCAGTGTCTCCTAAGGAGACGCTCAAGAAAAATGTGCATACACAAAAGAAACACAGGAAAGTGGGCACAGCAGCACTGCCTTGCCTGGAACTGCAAATCACTGCATTGTCATCAATAGTAATATAGAAATAAACTATATTGTATTTGTTCAGTGGAATACTGAACTATATGGTGATGAGAATGAGTGCGCAGCTATATACAATAATAACAGTATCACAAAGTTCTTAGCAGAAGAAGAAAGACAAAATACAATCGTCTGTATGCTTGTATTTTTATGTAGTTCATAAATTCATGAAAAGATCTACAGTAGAAATTAGGCTAGTAATTGCATTTAGAGCAAATAAAACCTGGAAAAATACAGATCCTCGGAGGGATCCGGTAATATCATCATTCTTGACCTGGGTCCTGTTTACAAGGCGTATTTGATTTTAGAAAATTCATCAGCTAATTCATTTTTGTGTACGTATGGTGTATATCAGTAATTTTTTTAAAAAAGTAATAGTATACTAACAAAGAAAAAATTATGTGTATGCACAGCCTATACAGAGTGGCTATTGTACATAGTATTTTAAACGCATCTACCTTTCAAATGTTCTAAAAGCACCATTTCCTATAGCAAACTTTAGGCACAAGCTAAATATTGACTTCTAAGATAATAGTCGATAAAGTGCAGGCTAACTAGCCGCTGGAAAGCAGCCATAAGTAAGAGCGTGGCACAGATCGTGCACAGTGGGAAAGTGCCAATGATTTTTTATATTGTAAATTATAAGGTCATATGCAATAATTGCTTTCAGTAAAAAATAAAATCGTATCTATGTATATGTTCAAATGTACATAGTGCCAAATACAAATCAAATTAATACATGAAATATGGTGAATGATGTTGATGAAATTTTTAAAATTTCGTGACACAAAAATGCACAACCGTGATTTAACCTAGCATATTCCACTTCCTTCTGGACCACTTATTTCATTGCTCTTCCCACTTCCTGAAGCAGTTCTGGAGGTTCTTTTTGGAAGTACCTTTAGTTACAATTTTGTGACTGCCTCAGTATTTGAATGAATTCAAACTTTTCGAGGGGGAAGTGCCAGAAATTGGGTGGTGCCAGATCCAGTGAAAGGGGTGAACGATGATGCATGTTAACGTTCTTAGGGGACTGCCTTTCTGTTGCAGGGTGCCAGGCAACAGCGTTCACCTTGGCTTCAATCTCACCTTGAATATTCAAGAAAAAACTTGCAGAATTGCCTCAGGTAAGTGACTATGTTCAAAGCAAGGTAGAGAGAATTTGTTGGGATTAACGGCAATCCATCCTTCACAATAATCAAAAAAAAAAGTTACTTAAACACTCACAAATTTTTTGGCACACTGAGACAAATAATAAACCTTTGGCAATATGTGGAGGATAGTGGTGGTTTGGGCAAAACTAGAAAGTTAATGTTAAGAAGTTGAAGGTCTGAAGAAGGAAAATTATGCTACTTCATAAATAAGTTGTGTTCAGTGCTTTAAAATTTTTAAAGGAAAATATATGGATTTTTAATAATACCTTGAATTTCAAGAGATTTTTTAGTCTTAGTGTTTTCTATCCTCCTAACCTCAGAGGTTCCTATTTTGAACATTAGATTCTAAAAATGTCAAAAGCAACACAAACTACAAATCCATATTATTCTCCCAAACAGAAAGAGACACAGCATAAAAATGTCCTAATTCCAAATAACCTTTTAACAATCACTTATCTTTTTACTTCCTTTTGCAAGCAGGTAAATAAAATACAATCAACATCTCTTTCTTTTCCTCTTCTTATTATTTAATCCATTGCAACAAGATTCCTACTTTTGCCTATTGACTATAATATTTACAACAAAGTTCATCAGTGACTACTTAATTAATCCAGTGGGTTACTCCCAACTTAATGTTGGGCTTGATGGCTATAGGTATTAGTGATCCTCCCTCAGTGTTCTAATAAACAGTCTTTACCCTTCCTCAACTCTTTGATGGAATCTTTCTCAGTCACCTCTGTAGACTCACTTTTCCAGCTCCTTAAATGTTGGTGGATAGATGCAGAGCCTATTAATTCCTGCTGCCAGCCGGGTAGTCCCCGAACAAATCAGTGAACATTTCTCCTACTAGCCTGATTCTGTCCTTTCACTCCAACTTGGTTACTATCACAAGCTCACTATATAGTTCTAGAATCTGCATGGTTATTTTTCTTAAATTCACTGTCCCACTCCTTTAATCCCCATATTTCATTCATTGATAAGTTTTAGCAATCTAATTGTGACATTTTGGATGGGGATCTTCCTCTTTGTTTCCACTATTTGTGTTTTGGTTCAATCTTGAATTATGTGTGACTGCGATTATTGCTCTGACTTTCTAACTACCTAATACCATTTTTCCATTTTCCATCTTTATACTGTGATTGATCTTCCTGATAATGCAGATCTTATCTCTTACTGGGTCTCAGTTACTTTCATCTCATTTCTGGGAAAAAGATACCTGACACCCAGAATTAAGGAAGGAAAGGTTTAGTTAGCTTATAGCTTGTGGAGGTTTTAGTCCATACTCTGCTGGCCTCAAGGCAGAGGGCACATGGCAGAGGGCTGCAGTTCATGGTGGCAGAAAACAGCAAAAGCAGCAAGAGCAGAAAGGGAGGAGCAGTGGCTGCAGCAGGTAGCAATTCTCTCTCTTGTTCTCTCTCTCTCTCTCTCTCTCTCTCTCTCTCTCTCTCTGTCTCTCTTATATTGCTTTCAAGCTATCTATGGCTATAACACTCACATACATAATCTCATCACTAGATTATGAATTAGTCACAAGCTCTAGAAGCCACCACATGACTGCATGAGGCTTTGATGGGATACCTAGACACAAACCATAACATACTGCCATGGTTTCATACTTAGAGTGGTTCTCAATTCCACCCCATTTTTTTTTTTTTGCTTTACATTTTGCCACATACCTCTGTTCATACCACTAATTGGTAACCAGCCTAGCTGATTACAGCTACTTTAATGCTTCACATTGTTTCATGCCTCTGCATTTTTTTCCTAAATCGGAGATGCCCATGCTTTCTGTACACATAGTTCCCTGGCAGCTTTTGAACATTTGCAAAGGACCTATTGGGGATACTTATGCAATTGTTTTATATGTCCCTGATATCTTAAGACTCACACCAGAATTCTAAGTTCCCAAACACCCAAATACCACTATCCAGTGTATCAGTTAGTTTACATTTTACACAAGCTGTTCCCCAGGCAGCTAAATGCTTAAGAAGGAAAATCTCATCTCCACTATATGGTTGGCTATCTTTGTTCATTTATATGCTAATCCAAATGGAAAACCATATGATGTAATGATGATGATGATGATTTTAGAACACTGTGTGTCTAATACCTTTTTAATACATAACTCAATATTGTAATTCAGGGACCAGCCGTAAAACTTGATGCCTTCTGTTGTTTTTCAAATCTGTTGATTATTTCCTTAAGAAAATATCATCAAGCATTTAGCTCTCAGTTGAAGGTGCATCAGGGCCTTAAACTTTATTTTGACTCATTGGGCTTCACAAATGTTGGAGAAAGTTAAATGACTATGGAAAATAAGAACAAAACAAATGCTTGGCTATAATATGAAATTCTTCCCACTCACCACAGCACATAGAATTCATCAGTGGAAGAACTACTTTTTAATTATAAAGCACACTAAAAGTGATCAT
The DNA here is from genome assembly GCF_000260255.1 of Octodon degus. Lineage (NCBI taxonomy): Eukaryota > Metazoa > Chordata > Mammalia > Rodentia > Octodontidae > Octodon > Octodon degus. Next base: position 4,228,422 of record NW_004524686.1, on the reverse strand, counting down.
TGAAAGAATGTTTTAATAAAAATCCATAACAAAGCTTTTAACTAGTAATTCTTCACAGCACTAATGGACTCGTATTTTTATTAAATTACTTTATAAACATTAAAGGGATTTTAAAACACTTCCTATACAGCTAGTTAATTTCATTTTTTAATTTACTGAAGACAGACTATATAAAAAATTTCAAGATTACCTAAATTTTTGAGCCAATCTGTGTTTCATAGGCTACAATTTATGTAAACAAACATGCTTTGTATTTCAGCACATTTATACTTTCACATTTCATAAAACTTAATTTAAGTTGGTAAAATTTCCAATTTAAATAATATCCTGTCCTTTCATACCTACTTCAAATCTGTATTACTGTAGCAATGATCTTTGAAAGTGGCTGGAACGTAATCCACACTGAACAGACGCAGCACCATGGTACAACTTCTGACCAATCCCAGTCAAGGGGCCCCTATCTGTCTCTGCTTTATTCTGTAGTCATTAACTGTAATATATCTCTGAAACTGAGGTAGAGATTTGAAAACATAAGGACAGTGTTTTTCACATCTCGATGTTCCCAAAACAACTAGCATAAAATCTGCAGAAAGGAGCACAATCTAAATGTTTTTATTTCAAGAGATACAGAAATAACTAGAACAGTGTAGCTCAGTTTTAAAACTGACATGTTTTCTAACTATTGAAGGATTCAAAGTAGATGTCTAAAATATTTAGAGGCTGGGGACAGAAAAGTGAAACGAAGTTTTACAATCTAGTGTGCAGGGCATGCTATCAGATGACTTTGGGGAAACAAAAACTGCTCAGGATTTAAAGAGGGGAAGGCATACAATACAAGCTGCTCCTAGATGGAAACTCTTCACTAGCCTTTGGAATTTTCTGGACTGATTTCAAGAAGTCTCACAGAAGAAGAATCAGCAGGAATCCCAAAATTTCCCTTTAGAAATGAAGCAAAGGTGAAAGAGTTAAGAAATACCCATAATTTTGTCCTAAAAGCCCAAGACGCTAGTTCCTGATGGTATTGGGCTCTATCCCACCTCAGTACTCTGGGATCGGTTTTCTATCTGGGATATTGATGAATACAGAGAATCTCAGAGAACTAGAGGAATCTAGCCCTCTTTCAATTTTTGAGACTTCTGATGTATTGTGAGTCAGTTGTGCTAAGTATCTATCAGAAAACAATCCCAAGAGCATATAAAACAAGTATTTAATTACTGTTCACATAGCTCTGGATCACAGAGAGAGGCTCAGTTTCACATGAATTCATTGACTCTGCCTGAGGCTACAGGTGGCTGGAGACTCTGTTGGTAGAGTTTTGCTCCATGTGACTCTGTCTCAGGCAAAACATTCAGTGGCTTTTCTAGAGATGTTTCTACTTTGGCAATGGTGTGAGAATAAGTAGGCAAGCTTAGCTGCTCAAGCACATTTCAAGCCTTTCCCCAGAGCCAACTGCACTCCATTGGTCACAGGAAGTCACAGGATCAAACCCAATATCTGGGTGTGGGAAAAATATCAGCTACTTTCACAAAACTATTTTTTTCCATAATTTTATTGAGAAACAAATAGCAATGAGGCAGTTTCAAATCAAATTGGTAGGATAGTTTCAGTAATTCACACACTGCATACATTCTTCCTAGTGGTTAATTGCTGTACAAGATGTGGACATGATATCCTATTTACAAACACTATTAGAACAAATCCCTCTATTTACTAAGAGAATGTAACTATATATCTATCCTAACCATTTTGGATACACAGATACCAAATGGACATTCATCTGTATCCCTTTTTTTGTTTAGTTCCATCATTTGAATATTATAGGTATGTAAACTCAGCAAAATATTCTAAAAGAGTTCAGTAGTCCATAATAGTAATGGGGCTTCTGCTTGACTGGCAATGTCAGAAATTGTTGACCTGAGTCCCCTACAGCTCAACATAGCAGCATGGCTTTACTTCTTATACTTTTTTATACTTTTCTGCTGGATGGTTAAGACCAAGGTAAAGCAGGACCTATGCAACAAGAGTTGTAGCTTTTGGGTCTGATAAGGTGAGTGAAATCCCCTCAGGATTTATCCTGAGATCCTGTACCTCAGATTGTAGAACCTTTGTCAGTGTCAGCCATGTGGATGAGTCACGGCCATTGCTTGGCCAATGTGCTCTCTGTGTAAAGTGCTACAGGAAAATGAAGATGATAACAATAATTCAATTTTTCAAACCTAGTACATTAAAATTGACAAAAACCCTAGAAGTCTCTTAAAAAGTTTTTGTATATTTCAAATATTTATAATAAATTAATGAACACTTTCAATACAATAAACAAACATAATAATAGCATACATAGCCTTTTGGAGATACTACATTTCAAACTGTGAGTCTCCTTGAATGCATGGTTTGGATCCAATAAGGCTCTTCTTCCAAGCTTCCATGCCAAACACAGTAATTCTGAAACTTTAAGGAACTTAAACATTACCATGGCAATAGCAAAAGAAAATGTAGTATTCTTCCAAAAAAATGAGACAGGTTATTTTTTTTTTTTTGCATCGACAACTCAAATCCAAGTCTTAAATATACATGTTCATGCTTATTAAATCTATATCCTATAGATTTGAATGCCTAATAGCATGTGCATCTTACCCATCATGTTTGCTGATTCTGCAATAGATACAGAATTCCCAAAGACCCATGGGAAAAGTACTTAACATAAGATCTTAAAGACAAAAGCAAATCTCTCATATTTATGTCCCTAGTTTGTAAAGGTAATGAATAACACAATGTAAACATAATGTGGGAGTGAAACAGTTTTATAAAGAATGAGGTAAAGAAAGCAGTTTTCCTTTTGAAAAACCCAATAGCACAAAGAGAATGTAAATAGTGTAAATTTTTATTACATTAAGTGTCACCCAGGGAGAAGCTGACAACATTCATATCCTGTCAGTCTGTAAGTAAAGTCCTATTATAATGCTTTGGTATATGTGGGGGAAGGTAATAGTAGAAGTATTTCCTCAAAGTATAATGTAAATGAGTGAACCTTCATTCACTAAGTTATTTATTCAAAACATATCTTAAGCACTTAGACTGTCCTATAAACAATCAAAGCCCCTGGATTTGTAGAGAAAAAATGGATGCTCCTTGTTAGGGAGCTTTTTTTTTTTTTTTAGGAAGAAAAAGATATAAAATTCAAACTAAAATAAAACAACATTATAAACAATGAAACAATTTAAAGTGATGCTACAATAAAAATAAAAAGTTTGATTTACAAGAATACAGCTAGATAGATACATTTAATTTCATGATTAAGAGGTAACTTTGAGACTTTATGTTTTAAGTTGAGACCTGAAATATAAAGAGAGCCCTCTGAAGTCATGGGAAAAGTATTTCAGGCAAGAGGGGACACTTTGTGGGAAGACCTTGAGATGGAAATGATCTTATCAGTGAGAAGGCCAGGGTAGCTAGAGCACACTGGGAGAGAAAACGGAATAAATATGAACAAATAAAGGTCATGCTTTATCATGCGGGGCTTTATAAAACTCGTCCATGTATTTGTATTTTAACTGTGATGAGAAGACAAAAGAACAGAGAGGAGTGACTTTACTTGGTAATTTGATCAAATCTAAAGGAATCTGACTTGGTGAGAATTTTTATTTATTTATTTTAGTAATTAAAGCAAGTCTTTAGGAATACATAAAGGTGAGGCATTTATGAAATGTCACACAGATTAAAAAAACAATTTACATGTTAAATAAAACTGGATCTGCTAAAACCCCTCAGATACCAGCAACTTTTTTTTTTAATACATTGCATGCTATTTTAAAAAATAAAGTAAAATATTTAGGGCAGGCCAAATAGCTCAGCAGATTAAAGCACCTACAAGCAGGCGCGGGGGCCAGGGGTTCTATCCCTGGGCCTGCATGCTGGTCCTGCACCCAGGGTGCGCTGAGATGGCAGTGGAGATTGGGCGTGGTGGCGTGCTCCTGTAATCCCAGCATTGGGAGACTGTAAACAGGTGGATCATTATGAGTCCGATCTAGTAGTGAGACCCTGAACACACTGTAGACCCTTCCCTAAAAATACAAAAAAAAAAAAAAAAAAGTAGATGAAGAGAACTTCTTATAATCTGAAAAGAATATTTTCATTCTCAGATTGTCCTAAAACTATAATCATCATTAAATATACATGCTATCCTTTGTAAGCAAAGTATAAAATGTAAGCTATAGGGCTGGGAGGTAGCTCAGCAGTCTAAGCACCTGTCCCGCAAGCCCAAAGACCTGGATTGGATTACCGGTACCACAAATCTTGCCTGCCCCAGAACCCTGGGGCGTACCATGTTGGCCACGGAAACTAGGCTTGGTGGCGCATGGCTATTATCATAGAGCTGGAGAGGCCAAGACAGGAGGATCACTACGAGTCTGAGCTTCATAGCAAGACCCCATACCAAATAAATAAATAGATGGTAAACAGCATAACTTTGATGTAGTAATTCAGTGATACTGTGAGGAATACACCATTTTATATATCCAGTGAAGTTGTCTAACTTACTGGGTCATGTTTTTATTTATAATCTGAATTAAATTATTGCCATATTCGCCAGGTTGTTGAATGTACTATAACATTGTAAAGTAGTTTGGAAATATGAAATGCTACATAAATGCTAGAAGATGACTATCATTCTATAAAGAATCCCTGGATCTCCATTTCTTTCCTAAATATACAATGAAACACTGTCACATTACATGAGTGCTATGATAAAGAAATTGAACCCAATTTTTCTATGTAATGAAGAAATAGTTGATTTAAAATGAATGGTGTCACAAAATTCACATATTTTGGCTTTTGTCTGACCTTTTCATATTAGCTAAAATCTTTGCCTACAATAAATGGCTAGTCATCTAGAAAATCAAATTAAGTTGGGCCAAAAACCTTAGAATAAAACTGTCCCATAAACTAAACTGTACTCTGAATAAACTATTCATGAAAGGAAATATAAGTTCTCAGTTGAAATATTAGCCTTAAGGTAATCACTTAAATGTATTCCAAACATTATTTTACTGAACTTTGCCAAAATCCTTCACCAGTAGACACAGTGTGTGACTAGAGTTCATTATTTTCACTTTGGACCATGGTTACCACAACCATGAGGATGAGAAGGATAATCCTTGCTCTACAACTAATAAAATAATTGTGATAAAATCAGATCTGTGGATGTTTATTAAATATATTACTTGTATGTTTTCATGTAATAAATGATGATGTTGAAAAATTGTTTCTTTTTTATTACTTTCACTCTTAGAAAAATATTGTTTAGATGTTCATCCACCTTACCTAACTACCTCTTTCAAGGTATAAATATTCAGTGAATTCAATATTTAATAAGGAAACTTTTTTATACATTTAGTACAAGGTCTACAGGGTCTACAGGCTCTTACTACATAGATCAGATTGTAGTGATTCTCCTGTTTTTAGCCTCCCAAGCAGTGGAATTACAGGACTGCCTCACCACACCCAGTCTCAACCACTGTCTCAGCGTAACCTGGGGGTGGGGTCAGCTTGGCATGCTGGGAATTGAACCCTGGCTGCTCTGCTCTGCCTAAGCAGCTGCTTTAGTCTGCTGGGCTCTCTGGCTGACCCTTAGAATGATTGTGAATCCTTCTTTATTTTTTAAATGAGAAAACAATATCTAATATGTAGAAATAGATTTGTGTAACAAAATATTAAAACTTAGTGAGATTATTGTGTTTCATTGATAGTATATTGCAAAGTTGATAAATATTAGACATAGATATTAAATGTCTGAAGTTTGTTCACATAATTGACTTCCTCAAGTCTAGACAAAAAATCATTAGTAATTCATCAAAAAATGGAATTTTATAAATACATTTCAGTATCCAATTTAAATAATATGCACGTATATTAATTAGTGCATATTAAGCATAGAGAACAACAGGCTTTGTTTCAACATGCATGTAACATACTTTGATCATTTCTACCCTACTTTTACTACCTGCTCTTTTCTCTTCCTAGTACCTGAATGTTTATACATATTTGCTGAGTCTTGTTTGGAAAATTCAAGGTTTTTAAACAATAGAAGAAAATACAAAAGAAAGCAAAGGATAATTCTGGTCCTGTGGACTTAGAAGTAAACATTGCTAAATCTGATACATGTGAAGGCCAGTGAAATAGCTCAGCAGATTAAGGCACCTGCACACAGGTGCAGGGGCTGGGGTTCAATCCCCTGGCCTGCCATGCTGGCCCCACCACGGGGGCACACTGAGACAGCAATTGAGACTGGGCATGGTGTTGCACACCTGTAATCCCAGCTCTTGGGAGGCTGTCAACAGGCTAATCACTAAGAGTCCAATCTGGTAGTGAGACCCTGAACACCCTGTAGACCCTTCCCTAAAATACAAAAAAAAAAAAAAAAAAAAAAAAAAAAAAAAAAACCAAAAAACCCTGATACATGTATGTATAATATTTGTGCATATGTTTGGGTAATACATAAAAGAATGCATTTTTTTATAAAATGAAATTTTACATGTTCCTTTGTAATTTTATTTTTATTCAGTTGCCCATAAATACATGTTTATTTGTCTATCATTTATTATCTACTTTGATATGTATACTTTCCATTCAAACTTTATCATGGCACATAATAAGAAACAATAGAGCAAGGAAACAAGAAATGACAGTTCTCAAAATCCATAACAGAAAATGGATATAAAGAAAGTTTGTCAGAAAGTATCAACATCTTAACTCTCAAACTCAAGCACAGAGGACCATTGCCGTCTACTAGAAAGAATGTAGTGAATGGAAGAGCAGTCACGCAGCAGAAGATGTGGAGTTTTTGTTTACTAAACACAGGGAATTGGGAAGAAACCCAGTAGCAAAAGGTCTGTGCTTACACTTGGGGTGGAAGAAGGAAGAAACATGTGGATTCTAGAACAAGAAAGTACTCAGTCAAGCGTAATTTATAGTTCTTATTTCTTCAAATACATCGTTCTGCCTCACTCAAAGCTTTCAAATAGCCAGTTGTGGTTGTGCAGGCCTACAACCCCGGCTACTTGGGAGGTTGAGGTAGGAGGATTGCAACATTTTTTTTTTCATAATTTTATTGATAAACAAATAGCAATGAGACAGTTTCAAATCAAATCACTAGGACAGTTTCAATAATTAACACACTGCATACATTCTTCTTAGTGGTTAATTGCTGTATAAGATACAGACTTGAGATCCTACACATCACTAGCCATTCGTGAAATGCAAATTAAAACCATATTGAGATATCATCTCACCCCAGAAAGAATGGCTATTATAAAGAAATCACCCAACAAGAAATGTTGGAGAGGCTGTGGGGAAAAAGGAACCCTTTTCCACTGCTGGTGGGAGTATAGACTGGTGCAACCATTATGGAAATCAGTATGGAGACTCCTTAGAAAAGTTGGACTGGAAATCCCCTTTAAACCAGCTATATCTCTACTGGGAATTTTCCCAGAGGATCTGAAAACATCATATCATAGTGATATATGTGTGCCTATGTTTATAGCAGCACAATTTGTGATAGCCAAGCCTTGGAAACAACCAAGATGCCCATCACCTGAGGAATGGTTGAAAAACATGTGGTATTTTTACACAATGGAGTATGATTCAGCTATTAAGAATGATAAACTCCAAGCCTTTATATTGAAGTGGATACCACTTGAACATATACTTGTAAGTGAAATAAACCAGACACACGTGTGTAAATATTGTATAGTCTCCCTAGTATAAGAACTCAAAAGAAGGATTGCAACATTGAGTCCAGCCCAGAAAAGGTAGAAATGTCCTGCCTCAAAACAAAACAAAACGAAATAAAATAAAGTGACTAGGAACATACATAAGTGGTGCAACACTTGCCTAGAAAGGGAGCTTCAGTCTCTGTACTGCAACAAGGGTCGGGGTGGGGCACACTCTTTCCTCTGTGGCAAAACATTTCACTCCCTTCCCAGTTTTCATTGTTTTTTTTTTTTTGCTAATTCATCTTTTTTGATACTATTTTCCTGAGAAGAAACTTCTATGACTGCGTAGGCTAAATTAGGTCACCTTATATTCTGTTAGCTTTTGATGCATTAAAATGTCTCAAGTTGACTGGCTTAGATAATAACTATGTGTTTTACTTATCTCACTCAAAATTCTATGAGTCAGTGCTTTGAGCAGGGTTCAGCTGTGTGGTTCTTCTGCTCGTCTGCTCTGGTTTGACTTACATCTCTAGAGCCCCACCTTGAGGTCAACTGCTTGGTCTTGATCTGCTTGGACTTGAATGACATCACTTATATAGCTAGAGAGTTGGCTGTCTGTGAAATGGAATATTTTTATTTATTTCCATGCTCTCATTCTGCAGGAGGAAACCAAATGATCTCATGATGTTTTCAAACTTAAGCAAACTTCACTATGTAAATCATTTTTAAGTCTTCACTGTTGTCATATTTTCTAAATACCTAATGACCAAAGTATAGCACAAGGTACACCTAAGTTAGAGTCCTTCTATTGATGAAAGAATTTCTAAAATCATCTTGTAAGAGGATGAGTACAGGCAGAGAAAGTATTCTGGTCATTTGAGCAATCTACGAAACACTTGCTCATTGTGTTCTAGAATTCTGTTGATAGCATTAATATATGTATGATGTACTTATTTACTTAGTTACTTTTATTTATCTTTCTCTACTATTAAATTATAAGACTAAGAATATCATTTGAGTTTGGCTTGTGTTTATTTACTCCAACATTCTATTTTGTTTGCAAAGCCTATGTTCTGTCTAATAGACTGGCAATTAATGTTTGAATCATAGCATCCATAATCCAGTAGCATTGAAATAAGTCTCACAGACAGGTATTTCTTTATAGTGATTATTAGATTAGACAAGAGACAATGTTAGAGAGATTAAATAAGCTATTAGAGAGATTAGATAAGAGAAAAAGTAATACTATACTTATTTAATCTATTTATATATTTAATTATAGTAGATGAGTCTTAAAGAGATATGATAAAGAAAATATGTGAAAGTGATTATAAAAACATCTACAGAACTTACAATGGTAACTGCCATTTAGATGCTATGAATAGTTTCTTACACGTATAGATTAGAAATATTCATATGTTTTCCGAGCAATTAAATTAGATTCTTCATACTAAAATAATCATATACTCTTTCTAGTATATAATTATCATGTTTTATTTCTTCATCATCAGAATAAAGAATAAAATTTCTGTTTTACCAGTAGTGTATGTTCCATTTTGTGTCATTATTTTATTGATGTCATTTTCTGAAGTGACACTTCAAATCTTTTTTTTTTTTTTTAACATTTATTTATTTATTGTGTGTGTGTGTGTGTCCAGCTCAGCCCACCAGGGGGCGGGGCCGGCTGGCATGTGGTGCTGGGGATCGAACCGCGGTCCCTGTGCTTTGTTTTAGCTTTGCTTGTTCTAAGTAGGTGCCTTAGACCACTGAGCCATCTCACCAGCCCCTACACTTCAAATCTTGAGTATCCAGTTTTGTATCAATAATCAAATTATTTCAATAACTTGTTTCTTAGAATAAGGCTCAATAAACAGATACATAAGTATTTCTAAAATACTGGATCCAGTTTCACTCTTAAATTATTTCATTTTGCAAACATTTATTTCAAAGTAAGAACAGGTTTTCAAGTGATTCACGTGGGCATCTATTTAGAAGAGGTAGGCTTCTACATGCTAATAATATTGTGGTATTCACATCAATTTAAGCAACATAAACATTGAAATCCTTTAAAAATCTACTTTGTCTTACTGTTATTCTTCTTAAATATAGTTTCATAATTTGAAGTAGAAAATCTACAAAATGAAGTCATCAATATTTTCATTACAGGCCTAGTTGGTGTAAAATATAGTCAGTTTTTGACAGGCCTAATAAAACAGTATATTTAAAAAATCTCAGGTGCATGAGATCTTGGGAGTCTTATTCAGTTTCTTTTTAGGAAATAATTATTACACAAAGACCACACTGCTCTACTTTTGGTGTTATAATTATGTTATTCTCACACCTCTGTTTTATGCAAATATGTCTAATTCAGTTGTTGACATATTAAAAATGTTTTTGAAAAGTTAAACAGAATTTTCAAGCTTTTCAAGGCAATATTACATCAAAATACAAAGTATTCTTTTTCTTCAACTAATGAGTTCATTTGCACATGAAGCTATCTTTTAAGGTGCAGAATTCCTGAAGTCAAAGAAAGACGATGCAAATTTAATTTTATGCAGGATAATTAAATTTTAGTACAATGTACATTGAATAGGAAATACATAAACCATGACAAATGAAGATAGATGTTGAAATATGTATTACTCTGGGTTTTCAAATAACCAGAAAGCATAGTCATAAAGAATGCTATCAACTCTCAACCCTTTAGAATCTTTATAAAATACTGGATTCTTTAGTCTGTCAACTGGCTTCCCATCTCTTTTCATGAAGTTTGTTAAATCTTTATTTGTTTGTAATTTTTCATGCTTCCTTGAATAAGGGGAAGAGTTAAAAATAAATGATCCAATAGTGGAGGTGAAGAAGGAAGAAAGGACAGAGAGAAAGCCCAGCATTTCTGGAAAAAGTATGGGCAACAGCAAAGCTCATACTGGATTCTCAGAGCATAGACCAAAGCTATCATACCCAAGAGCAAGAGGAGCTGAGGACACATGGAGTTTAGAAGGACACAGTAGTGAGAAATTGCTAGGATGCTAAGCTAATAGGAAGCTCAGATTTTGTGAACTGACAAACCATGGTGGAGTACAAGCAAATGGTGGAATTTATCTATGTGTTAAATCCTCAGAGCGTAACAGAGCATGCCACATACACACCCCATACTTTTCTACCACACATTTGTACTTCAGTGTAGTGGTAGCCTGCTGTGTATCTCCGTACCTTTCCTTAAGAGATACAGGAAGCAACATTTGTGTTTAACCACTTAGAATAATAAGAGGCAAGGAGTGTGAATATGTGAAAGGTTGGCAAACCAGGATTTACACCCACAGTGTGCTTCCACAAAACAGTTTTGCATATGTTTACCTGAGCATCACAGGTGGCATAATGCACCAAACCCAAATAAGAATTTACTTTTTAAAAACTTTTCAATTGATTTTTCTCATAAAAGTAGCCTAAATCAGTATGATGACACATGAAAGACAAGATTTGCAAGGATTTATATCTCTTTTATAATTAAAAAAATTATTTATTATTTGGTACAAGGTCTCACTATGCAGCTCAGACTCATAGTGATCCTCTTGTTTTCAGCTTCCCCAGGACTGGGTTACGGACCTGTTCCACCATGCTCCGTTTCAATTGCTGGCACAGCATGCCAAGTTCCAGGGCCAGCATTGCATGTGGTACCGGTGATCAAATTTGGGTCCTTGCACTTGCCATGCAGGCACTTAGACTACTGAGCTGTCCCCCCAGCCTGAACGGGTCAAAAATGAATCATCATATTACTTATATAAAACTGATGAAGATGATCCATTATTGCCAAATACATGTTTTCATAGAGGAAGAGTGGGGGGGGTTGGATGATGATGATCATGACATTGCCATGGGCCACGTGAGCCAAAGTTCCTGTGACAATGAAATTGGGCAAGAAATGACTGATACAGACACAGGGAATGCAGACTTCATTGATTCAGCTGTTGAAGAAAAGAGTAATGTGAGAAAAAACTGACTAGTCAAACGTTTTGAATGATCATGTAAACAAATGGATGGACCCAATGTTAGAACTAGTCTGAAAAATATAGTAAGGGTCTTCGAAGGGGTGAAACATGCTGGACAGAGCACCAACACTGCAATTCAATACTGGAAATTGTAACAGACAATATGCTACATGTTGTGAGATATACAAAGGCTGAACGACAAGTAAAACTTTCTGTATGGACAAGTAGTTATATTTAAAAATGTATTTGTTATGACTCCATCTAGCTCAACTGAATACATTCATAGATGTGCTGTTCTTAGCATGGATTTCTCATACTCATTGCAGGAATGTAAAAGACTTCTGAAGAGTAATGGGTCAAAAAATTTTATACCCTTGTAGACGTGAAACTTAAGATTTCAATTTAGAAATTTATCCTTAAACTCAGGCATTAGATCATATAGTAATAAACTGTATCAGGTTGTGAACAGACTTGTTGCTCTCATCTCACAAACTAATTAGAATTGTCATTCAACAATTGGCTTACTGGGGGCCAGGGAGATGGCTCAGTGGAATAAGCACTTCCCTAGCAAGTGCAAGGGTCTGAGTTCAATCCCTGGTTCGGCAAAAAAAAAAAAAAAAAAAATTGGGTTTACTGGTTTCCAGTTGATGTTAAATTTGTTAGCAGAACACAAGTTGACCAGGGCAGCAACTGCACACAGTAATAAAGCAGAAATTCCAACTGAAATTTTGCAATTTTTATTTAACTTATTTTATATAGTTGGCACAGGGTGCGGCTCAGACTTGAAGTGATCCTCCTGTTTTCAGCCTCCCTAGCACTGGGATTACAGGTCTGGGTCACCACGCCCCAGTCTCAGTAGTCTGCTCAGCATCCCAGGGGTGGGGCTGGCCCTGCATGTGGTGCCACAGATAGAACCTGGTACCTGAGCTCTCCTAAACAGGTACTTAGTTCTTGCCAACCCAAAATGTGCTGGTTGTTTTTTGACTTTTAAATGTTATTTATTTATTTATTTATTTATTTATTTATTTATTTATTTATGTCTTTATTGGTACAGGGTCTTGCCATGCAGTGCAGACTTGCAGTGATCCTCCTGTCTCAACCTTCCCAGGGCGGGAATTACTGGCATGCACTATTATGCCCAGTTTCGGTGGCCAGCACAGCATGGGGCTTGCAGGGCATGAGGTACTGGGATTCAAACCCAGGTACTTGTGCTTGCTTGTTAGACACTTGGACCACTGAGCTATCTCCCCAGGCCCTGCAATTTCAAAACAGATAATTGTACAATGCAATCTTTGAATTTCAGAAACATTTAAACGTTTGGCCTTATATATGGCTAAGAAAACCAAACTTGTACTGCTGATGTCAATATTGCGCAACAATGGAAATACTGATAGGGAAACCTCAACAAAACAGCAGATCAAAATTGCACTACCTGTGGATGAATTACACAGCAACTATGTTGTCACACAAGACATAAACATTGTCCGATGGTTGTCTTTACTTGATATCTTATTTCCCTGCTAAGTGCACATTGTAAAACATAGTAAGAAACTCCTGACAAAACAGGAAGAAAAGAGAGCTGATAAGAATGGCCTGCTACATATAAAAGAGAAGTAAGCAAACGTGCTGTCAGTGTAAGTGACATTGTACATGGAACATGTTCTTGGCATGTGTGAAGATTGCCTTGGGTGTGATAGTTGAAGATTCTGGTAGATTTTTGTTTCTGCCTACATTGAAGCTTGTATAGGTTTTTATTTCTAATGTTATCTTTTAAGTTTTGCAACCAAGCACACAGCTGATGTGAAAATGTTGATGCCTATTCTAAGCACTCATTATATATTAATTAATTATTCTAAGCACTCATTAGATATTTTATTTTATTGACATCTTGCTTTACTACTTAGGTGTAGTAACTGAATTAAAGGCTTTTGTTGAGTACTGTTGATATCTTCATTGTAGCTTGCATGTGAATGTACTTCTGAGATAGTCTTTTAGGTTTTGTAAGCAAGTCCTCAGTTGATGTGAAATGTTGATGTTTATTCTAAATGCACAACGAATATTAAGAATTTATTATTTTATTTTATTGATATTTTATGTTTTTGTTAACTACACATTGCATAACACAATAGGAACATCCTGATAAAACAACAAGACCAAACACATGCCAAGTAGGTGCTACAAGAAGGGAAGGAAATTAAAATACACGTGTTGTCAGTATAAGTGATGCATGCATGTAGAATGTGTTGTTATCATGTGTGCAGACTGCCTTATGTGTGATAATGGAAATAGCTTTTTCATGTGAGTCCTGTTGGTATTTGAATTATAGTTTATGTTGAATGTATTATTCTTTTCTAGGCATTGTGTGCCAAAAGTCAGTGGATGTTGAAAAGTTTGATGATTTTGTAGAAATACTCAGTAAATTTTAATTGTTTGATATAAAACTCATAAAATTAAAATTAATATTCATAAATAGAAATATTCTAAAGAATAAACGTAGGTGTGGTAGTTACAAAATGCCGCAAAAATGACAAAAAGTGTATTGGGAATCAGAGATAAGGAATCTTCTAGCTGCGGGTATGAAAGGATGTTGCCTAAAAGGTGAAATTAGAGAGATTCAACTCAAGAGAACAGAATTTGAATTACACAAGTTAAGCTTTTCTCTTATTATTTTTTTAAGGCTTAAACTAAATTTGATTAAATATAGCTGCCAAAAATACCCTTATGAAAAAATATTGACTCAACTAACTTTTTTATAGATTTGTAATTTTGTCAATTTTCAGAACCCCTTATAAGAGAAGTAGAACATAGAAACTGAGAAATGATCTCTAACTCAATATACTTGTTTTCCTGTTTGAAATACATAAAGAAACAATTCATTGAAGAAATCTTATTGTAGTTTCGCAGTACAGAGGTACTTTTGAATTGATCAGATAACGAATAAATATTTTTTTCAAAAAATGCAAAAATAGGAGAATTGAAAGTTTCATGGAAACTCAATATATCACTTAATGTGTCCTGTTGATATTGCTCTGAGAAATTGCTTCTTAGAAAAGAGAAAGCAACAAATAAAAAACCAAAGTGAGATCTTTTATATCATATAAACAGATATATGAATGAGCTCATGTTGTTATCTGAAAATGATGAAATATCATTTTGTAACTGCACTAGGACTTTTAATCTGGCAGTGTCTTTCCAAATCAAAAAATGTAATAAAGAAGTATTTAGATATAATAAATCATGGCTTTAGCTACTGTGTAAGCACAGCATAGAATATATATACTGCATTCTTTGCTAGTAGAAAAATGAAAAAGAATGTATGTTCCAGGGGGCCTGGCCTTAGCTCAGTTGTTTAAGTGGCTGCTTCCACAAAGCTGTCAGCCTCAGGTTGCTGGAGTTCGATCCCCACAACACTCCAGCCAGCCAAACCACCCCTTAGGGCATTTAGAGAAAAAAAAACCTTATTCCATTTTGGGGGGCTGGGGAGATGGCTCAGTAGGATAAGCGCTTGACTGGCAAACTCAAGGATCTGAGTTCAATCCCCAGTTCTGCCAAAAAAAAAAAAAAAAAAAAAAAAAAAAAAGGAAGGAAGAATGTACGTTCCTAATATTTTAGTCATTATATTCCTATTCTGGGAATAAAAGACTTTTTAAGCATGTGTTTTGCATTTTAAACAATTTAAATCCATATTTTAATTATTTATCAGCTGTATGGGCTTGGCAAATTTAAGCCCATAAAGCTATATTTTCTTCTGTACCATGAAATGAAAATCACGTTGATGAGATTTACCTTGCAGAATTATTATAGGATCCAATGATAATTGTTTTCAAAGTGCTAGGATGATAAATAATAAATAAATAATACTTAGTATTTTATGATATTTTTATCATAAATATTCAGAGAACAGCAAAACAAATGGTTATGCAAGAACTGTATAACAACTACAGTTTTCCGAAGTTTTCTTTGTGTTTCTATAAAAGTCTAAGCATTTTAAGTTTCCTGGCTTAAATATATATTCAACATTTTATTTTGCTCCCCATGTGTAGACACACATCCCTGTACTTTAAGGCTCTGTAAATCATCATTGTTGTAAAACCAAAAGATTATGTATTAAAATATTAAAGTAATGACAAGAGCTATTTTTATATATTCCTATTCCCTTCCTGGGTATTTTTCCAGAAGAACAGAAAACATCATACCTCAGATACATGTATGTTCCTAATATTTTAGTCATTTGCATTTTAGTCATTTGCGTATATATGTGCAACCATGTTGATAGCAGTGCAATTTGTCATAGTTAAATCTTGGAGAAAATCCAGATGCCCATCAACTGAGGAATAGATAATGAAGATGTGGCATTTTTACACAAGGGAGTATTAGTCAGCTATAAAATAGATAAATGTGAGGTTTTTGTTGGTAAATGGATGCAACTAGAGGTCATACTTTTAAGTGAAACAAATCAGACCCGCATATGCAAATATCGTGTTGTCTCCTTCCAGTGAAAACCTGAAAGAGAAAATGGAATCTGAAGGGTACAATAGATACTAGGGAAAGGGAATGAACTTATTCAAAAGGAAAGAGTTACTGAGTTGGGGAGAAGGACAGGAGAGGGAGTGGAGGAAAGCGATATATCTAGGTATGTAGGCAGGATGATTTGGACAACTGTGCTATGGATTTCTGCTGACCTGTGGAAAGAAACCGATAAAGTTTAATTTGTTTTGTCTTCTTTTATCAATTGTCCTTTTTCTCTCTTAATTTCTTTCTCTTTCTTTCTTTCTTTTTATTTTAGTGAGGGTCTACAGGGACTCACTACCTAGATCAGACTCACAGTGATCTGCCTCTGTTCAGCCTTCCAAACAGCTGGCTTCATAGGTGCATGCCAGCATGCTCAGTCTCAATCTCCATCTCAGCATGCCCTGGGGGTGGAGCTGGCATGGCAGGCTGGGGATTGAACCCCAGCTGCTGCATCTGCCTAAGCAGGCACTTTAATCTTCTGAGCTATTTGGCCAGTCCTTAATTTCTTATATATTTTTTTCTTTTTTGCTTTCTCCTTCCAATTTTGTATGCATATATCTGGTAATATGAATAACTAGTTGGAAGACAGCACTACATTACAACAAATACTGTGAAATTCATATTATTTTGTTAAGTGAAATTCTGTATCACTTGTAATTTTCCTGTTTTAATACTATTTTATACTCTCTTTAAAAATAAATAATGTATATTTCCTTATTAAAATACTCTGTTTCTGGGCCAGGGAGATGGCTCAGTGGAGGCCCTAGGCAAGAGCAAGAGCCTGAGTTCAATCCCCGGTTCTGCCAAAAACAACAACAACAACAACAACAACAACAACAAAAACACCTCTGTTTCTGTGTTTGCTTAAGTTACAAATATCATTGAAATTGCTTAACAATAAAACACAGAAGAACAGTAACCTTCCAATTTTCTATTTTTAAAGCCATAAGCATGTTAAGGCCAGCAATGGACACAGGTATCTCCATGCTTTATCCTTTCCATTTTTGTAGTCTTTCCCTGAAGAACAAGATCATCATTGGACAGAGTGACTTCAGTATCATTAAGTGTTGTATTCTCAGTTGTATGTGTCTGTGGACTCTTCTAACCTATTTCTCATCCATCTGTGGCCTACTCACAGCTATGCCCGTCCACAAAATGGTTACTACTAGTGCAAGAGAAGATAAACACAGACAATGAAAGAAATATTTAGAAACATTCTGGTAATTTCACATCTATACATAAGTATACTCACTACTGTACATAAGATATACATGCATCTTTAGGAGACTCCTCTTTATCAGAAAGTGGAAAGGTAAACCCTCTTTTTGCACTTTCCTTATGTGCGCTAGGATAATGTATCAATGAGTAAGCTTTCAATCCTTCTTTGTGCGAGAACTGAAGTCTATAGAAATGCTGCAAGAATAATAATTTTAGAAGATTCTGACCCAGCATCCCATTAGGAAAGATGATATCAAATTTGATAGTTTGATTATGTTGCCATCTGGTTCACTATAAGGTTGCATTTCTCATGCAATTAGGGCATATTTTGTTTCTTTGTAATTTGAGAAAATATAAATATTCTTATTTAAGTTAGTGGCATGGATGCTCAATGCCAGAAGTAATTGCTCTTGTGAAGGTTTTTAACTGGTTTGATAGGTTTCAAATTCCATCATTTCTTTTACATATGTTTTACTACAAGATTTATCTTATTCTTTTTCTTATGTATACACATCTAAGTATATCATTATGGCCTTAATCACTTTCTTCATTTAGTCATTATATGTTGCATCACTCATTTTGAAAATAAAATTGCTTTAAATATGACCAAGAAATTAAAGCCCTTCCAGGCAGACTCTCTTGTGTCTTGTGATATGCATTGTTTCCTGAGAACTTCATTATTTTTAATCATAATAAGATTGTTCAGACTCATCTTTTCTTGAACTCAGCCCCAGTATTTCTCCAGGAGATCCTTGTCTTCTTAAGGAGAACACTTACCAAAATTATAATGAGTATTCATTGCTATATGTGTCACTCTGTAGTACACACACACACACACACACACACACACACACACACTGTTACTTCTGATTATGAGATATCAACCTGAATGGATTAATGCTCAGGGGATTAAAACAGAGTTGTGGATATATTTGAAAGGTTCATGGTTTTGGTATCACATATGTCTCCTGACTCCTTCATGTTTGACATTATTCCTCTGCTGTGCTTCCATCTATGAATTAAGCCTCTTTGCTCCAACATGTCATGTTGCCTGATGTTTCTGGTTGGGAGCTAGCCAACAGAGACTGAAATACCATGAGCCAAATTAAACCTCTCCTCCTGCAATCAGTTGCTGTCAGCTCTCATGTCTCAGTGACAAGAAAGACTAATACAAAAAAATAATATTAGAAAAGTAAGAGTCATGGCTGTTACTGTACCAGATCATATGCTTCAGAAGCCTTGGGAATTAGTTTATGGGAGAAGTTTGGAAAGGTCTGAAGATGCAGACTAGAGAAGGCCTAGAAAGGCATAAGCAGAACCCAGTGGAGAATACTCATTAGAACCTACAAGACAAGAATGCAATATCAAAGCAATACTAAAGCTAGGCCCATGAGGTTTCAGTTGGGAAGGAGGACTCTGTTAGAAATTGGAGGAGAGGCCACAGATGCTACATTCTGACAAAGAACTTGTCTACATTTTGTTCATGTTCAGAAACTGCTGGAGACTGAGATTAAGGGTTGTGAGCTAATTAATCTAGTGGAGAAAACTTCTAGTTGTGGTATGATTACTGTGGGTATTTTTAGTCAGATTTATAGTTGATTCATAGGTGGGGGCCAAAGGCAGAAAAAAAAAGTAAAAACTTGAATTTTGGTCTAAAAGGAATGTTGGGACCAATGATGGTATAACTATTCAAGAAATAAACACCATTAGAAAACAACAACAAAACAGCTAAACCCTGCTTGGAGCCAGCTGACCATAAACTGAAACCTTCACAAGCTCTGCAATAAATAAACTTTCCCTTCCTTAATTTTGGGCATCAGGTGTTTTGTCTCAGCTATAAGACAAAAGTAACTAACTCAATATTTATATTAACATTGCAAAAATATACATAGGTACATGCATATAGTAAAGCATAAAAACACACATAACAGTAATTTTATATTTTAGCTTTTCAATTAAAATTTTCTATTGAAATAAATCAGTGGCATATACTGTAATAACAGCTACTTAAGAAGCTGAGGCAAGAAGATCATATTATGTTCAAGACTAGCCTAAGCCATGTAGGGAAACCATGACTCAAATACAGGAAATTTGGTGGTATGGCTAAATTCTAGTTCTTCTTCTCCTTCTCCTTCTCCTTCTTCTCCTTCTCCTTCTCCTTCT
>NW_004524686.1:4195424-4208531 GCF_000260255.1 Octodon degus | reverse complement strand
CTCGTCTTCCTTCTGTTATTTAGTACAGGATCTACAGGGTCTCACTATGTAGACCAGACTCGTAGTGATCAGCCTGTGTTCAGCCTCCCAAGAGCTGGGATTACAGGCATGTGCCACCACGTCTGGCCTCAATCACCCTCTCAGTGCGCCCAAAGGGGTGGGGCTGGCACAGCAGACCGGGGATTGAACCCAGTCCCTGCCCTCTATCTAAGCAGGTGCTTTAGTTCACTAAGCTATCTGGTCCTCAAAATGCTTTTCTTAAGACCACTATGTTGAAATGTACAGTAGAGCTAGAATCTCTAAAAAGATTAACATATCCTAACACCTATGGTCACAATACACAATTGTCTCTCAAGGTATTTTTAAGTTATTTTACAAACAAAAAGACTTCAAGACTTTCAATGGAATATTTCCTTTTTTAGATTATTTTTGTCTTTCTTATGTGTGAAAGGCAACATGTTACAAAGTGCTTCAATTTGAATATCTGTTGTAACAGACAGAAATTAATGGCCATAATTTTTTAAAACTTCAATAAAGAGACCCACGTCGTCTTCATGGCTTACGTTTTCAAAAGTGTGCATGTAAGGAGTGGTAAAATAATAATTTCATTAACAAGAACGTCTCACCATTTATTGACTGAATGTGTCTGTGCATAATTTGATACTGGACATGACCTCCTGTCATGCTTCAGTAACCACAAGTTTTAACGTCAGAGTTTGTTCAATATTTTCCAATATATATTTTATAATTTTTTTAAGGAATAGATCTCTTAAAATTTTTAGCTAGGCATACAGCTGGAGATGGTATTACTTGGGATCCTCTACAGCCATGACAGCCTTTAAATCTTGCCTTGGCCAGTGCAGAGAACACAGGGGTATTGATTGTACATTTTATGTGACATTTTTACCATGGAAACAGCTTGCCATCATTTTCCTCTCTTCATTTTCTCTTGGCTAAAAATAATGAGAGAGAAGCTAACTTGTCTACTAGACACTACTTTCCTCTTGACTATTTTCATGCCAGACACTAAATTTCTTACGTAAATCAGTGTTTTCTTGTAACACTTTGGGATTGTCTTGGTCACCTTCTCATCGCTGGGAAATAATATCTCATACAAAGATCTTAATGGAGGAGAGCTATATTTTGGCTCACATTTTTAGTCCTTCGTAAACTTTCTTCAAGTCTGGAAGATAGAAAGGTCTAGGTGGAAGAAATCTGCACACATCTTGGCAGACAGAGAAAGGAGGAGTCCTTCCAGGTCATGCCCCTAGTGACCCAGAATTCGCCTCATAACCAAGAGTCAGCTAGCAGGGGCCTAATAATTTGATCACTGGAAAGTCCCATCTAGGAGCACATAAGGACTTTGTCCACAAAAATTTGGAAAGCTAAAGGGAGGTGAGGAGTCCTGTTTCTCACTTCAAAACCTGGTCCTTTTAACCTTCCCAAAAGCAGGAAAAGTCTGACCCAATGGCATAAATTCCTTAATCCAATTGTGTATGGTCATCTCAGAGTGACTGCTGTGAAAACCCAGGATACACAGAAATACCAATTAGAAAATATTTGGCTCTTTTTTGTTTGTTATAAAAGATCTCAGACATTTTTCTAGGGACATATTTGGTGAATCAATCTGGTTTGTAGGTGATTAGTTTACAAAATGCTTTTCTCAGTCATCCCATCGCATCTGCAGAGCCAGAAAGCACACAATATTTTCTTATGCTAATGGGAGGTTAGTTCTCAAAAGTTGCAGTTAAATTTCCTTTCTCTTAGCCTGTAGCATGTAAAGTATCACCAGTGTATTAGGAAAGAGACTGATAGAATCAGTTTAATTTTCTCAGTAGCCTAATGAAGAAAGTGTCAGACAGTGAAAGAGCTCACTGCTAATATCCCAGACAGTACTGACTGCAAAATTTTTCCTCATGGAGGGAGAAATATAACAAATCTCTAGGCAAAGAAGAGCTATTTCGTTACCAAGCAGTGACTTGGAACCAAGGCAGCAATTCTCTTTCAATCTAAAAAGGAAAAGTAGTTTGCTCTTGCACTTCACTCAATTAAAATAAAACACATGAAAACATTTAACTCTTTTCTCATTGGTGTCAAAGTTTTAGGAAGCTTAAAGAGAAATTTAACATGGGGCATGTTTAAATCATAAAAGCCACTCTGCTTTGTTAGTGTTGTGCTTATGGAAGAATTCAAACCCACCAAGTACACTAATATAGCCCAAATGCATAGCAGATTCAAGAAGCAAAATACAAACAGCAAACATTATTAGATTTCCTTCATGCCAAGACTGCTATCATCAACTAAAAGCAACAAACTATTTGAGAGGAAGCTGGACTGTCACGAAGGAAAATTCATACTTCTGTTTGCCAAGAAATGTGTTTGCAAAATGCTGGTCAGAATGGAAATTACCATCAAATTCTAATTCCTCTTGTGAAAGTCCCATCTGAAGAACAGTGCTTGTCTGCATGAGTGACACATTTGAGTAAAGCAGTTAATTGAAAGTATTGAGCTCTACATCAGAAAACATTTCACTATATATTTATTACATAATTTGGAACTATTCAAAATATTCCAGTAACATTTTGGAGTTGAGAATAACTAAATACACTGACAACTCTTCCCTAGCAGTTTCATTGAGGAATAATTAAAATACGATTATCTGTATATAATCAAAATATGCAATGTAATAAGATACAACTGGTGAAACCATCACTGCATTTAATATATTGAGCATCTCTAATGTTCAAAGTCTTCTTTCCCAAGTTTACTGTGTCTCACTCCTGCTTCTCCCTGCCCTAGCCCTTGGCAGTCACTAATCTCTTTCTGCAAATATATATATATATATATATATATATATATAGTCATCTATATTATATATATAAATTCATCTATATTTTATATGACTATCTACTAATTTGGACTATAAATTATGTCTCCTTTTTGGTGCTAATCTAAATCCATAATGTTTGGATGACCTATGTTTCAGATACGCATGTTTATTTCTTTGTTACTACTGCTGCATAGAATAACTGTGTTACATTATAAAGTTGCTTGACTTTTCTAAACATTGCCAAATTACTTTACAAAGCAGTTATTCCATTTTACATTCTTCCCAGCAGTGTGACAATTTCAATTGTACCTCTGGCACCATTTGCTACTGTTAATCTCAATTTATTTGTTGGCAGGCTCAAACATGTAATGGCACATCACTGTGGTTTTATCTTCATGTTTCTCTGGTAGGCAATGGGACATATTGAACTCCTTTCCATCATTGTCATTTCCTCTACCACACAGACTTTTTGCTTGAAATGGCTTTCAAACTGTTATTATTTCATTTTACAATTATTATTACTGTGCTTTGAGTATGGTTTTTATATGCTGGGTATTAAAGAAAAGAGATTAAATGCAGTATTAGAAAATATCTTCATCTCAGTCTGGGAGTTGTATTTTCATCTTCCTAAAAGAATCATTTAATTAGCAGATACTCTGCTTTAATAGTTCTAATTTGTGATGAAATTCTACCTTCTTTTGTTATCCTTCCAGCTGTCTTGAAGATTTTCTCTTTATTGGTGATTTGGAGCTATGTTAGTATACTATTCTTCAGATGGTATTCTCCCCCTTTCCTCCACCTGTTCATCTCTCCCTCTTTCTTCTTGGCTTTGTGATCATTTACTTTTTAGGTTGGTCATTTTATATCTTCCATCAGTCTGAAGTAATTTAAGTAACTTTTTAAAAAAGATTTATGCAAGATCTCCCACTTTTAGGATCTCAAACATCATATATCTTAGGCTGTTGAAATTTACTTATAGTTCATTGAAGGGCTTTGCTTTTTATTTTTATACACTTATAGGTGCTACATTTCATATATTTCTTTTACTATGCCTTTGAGATTAGTAATCTTTTCTTCTGCAATGTTTAATCTGGCATTATGGGTCTGCTGTGCCAGCCTCACCCCTGGGATGCACTGAGATGGCAATTGAGACTGCGTGGTGGCTTGCGCCTGTAATCCCTGCTTGTGCGAGGCTGTAAACAGGTGAATCACCATGAGTCCAATCTAGTAGTGAAAACCTGAACATCCTGCGGACCCTTCCCTAAAAATACAAAAAAAAAGAAAAGAAAAGAAAAAAAATCTGGCTTTAGTATCATCAATATACTCATTTTATATGTACAATTTGTTATTTCTAGGACTTTTCATTGGTTTATTTTTGTTTCATTTACTTCATATTCTCAAAATACGGAATACATTTTATACAATTATTATGATACATTTTCTAATTTTATATCTGTGTCAGTTTTCAATTAGTATTCAAAATATTGTTAAAATTTTGATTATTCTCTTCTGCCTGGGCTGTGTTTTACTGCTTATTGGTCTGGTAAGCTAAACGGGACATCTGATATGCAGTTAAATTTGTTGAATGGAGCCTGTACCTTGTTTTCAATGCTATTTAGTTTTTAGTTTGTTGGATTAGTAGCAGTTTTCTGTTTAGAGTAATTATCTCTTACTCCTGAGTCCAGGTGTTTCTGGGCTTTTATTGTTGCTCTCAAACTGTGATTTTTTTCTAGCCTGGCTGGTTGAAATAGTCATGAATGCACTATTAATTACAGTGCTTCTAGTTTATTCTTTTCCTAGTCTTGGGTAGTTTTGTCACCCATATGCATGGATCTGGATTATATGTAATATTTAGGGGAAATTCTCTGTAGACTATGAGCATTTTCTTTGTATATATATATATATATTTTTTTTCTCTCAGTTTCCATATGCTGTCATCCCTAGATATTTTGCTCTATTTTATAAGATCAAAATATCCATCAGCATCTGTATAGATCCTCATTCCCTATAGCAAAACCTAGAACTTTCTGGTAGTGCTGAATTGTGAGTATTGTAGTGCTTATTATTATCAATAAGAGCACTGAAAGAGAAAACTCTTAGTGAAAGTATATCTTATTCTCCTTCTAAATAAAAGCACTTTAACTGCCTAAAATAAACTCTGACAGTTAAGCTTAATTGTCAACTTGATTTCCATGAAAAGCCATCCAGGCGATTGGTAAAGCATGATTTTGGATATGTCTGGGTAGATTATGAATAATTTACCTAAGTACTATATCTGGTGTGCAGCCCCTTCCTCTCTAGCACTGTTTCCTGCTTTGCTTCCCAGACATAAGGAGGTGAGGAGGCATCTCTGTGTCATTCTCTCTTGTCATGATATTTCTGTCTTAGTGATAGCCAGTCATGGATTGAATCCCCTGAAATCATAAGCCAAATAAATGAGTTCCACCTTTGTATGGTTGGTGTCAGTTACTTGTCCCCAGAAATGGGCAAGGTAACTAAGCACAACAAATTTGTATCAGAGAAATAGCTTCAGTACTGTGACTATAATTCACCAGGTGATTCAGTTTTTGAGACTGGTTTGAGGGAAAGTTTGGAAAGTATAGAACAAGAATCTGTAGAGTGCTTTAAGCAGAGCTTGATGGTTCATTCTGATCACACGTCAAGCCAGAAAGTTGGTAGGAATTTGGATATTAAAGGTCAGGCTCATGAGTTTTCAGTTTGAGATGACAGGCTCCCTTAGGGATTGCACTAGAAGCCATGTATTTATATTATGACAAATCATTTCTTTCCATTTTCGCTGTTGTAAAAGTTTAGAATTTTGGGCTAATTGGTCTGTGAAGAAAATTTCAAGAAAGCTCAAGGCTGTGGCTTGAATATCGTTGGCTACTACTGCATGGACCCTTTGTTAATGTAGTCTGTTGTACCTGGAGAAAAATGGCGGTAGGAATGAACAACAGACAAGAACACAAGAGCTAGGTTTGGTGGTGACTCATGTGCCTGGATGGTGAAATGACCCTCTCATTAATAGTAAGGGCTTTTATTTATACTTTTAGAAAGTTGCAAGACACAGTTTGCCTAGCAACTAATAGCTCACAATGTCCGACAGTATGTTTTTATCAAGACTGAGGCAGATTGACTGCTCTAGGCAATGAGGCTTAATCCTGCCCAATCACCTGTCAATTTTAGCTTCCCCAGCTTCCAACATACTGCTGCTTAGGATTACAGAGAATTGGCAGAAAAAAACAAAAAAGAGTGATTCAAAACACTGAAAACATTGCTCAGAAAAGAAGTATATGTACAATGAGGCTAAAGAAATTGCAGCTGATGAAAAGATCAACACCACTAAAGTGACATCTGCTACTTCGAATTGGCACAAGGGTATCTCAGAAAATAGCCAGCCTAGAAGGATAGTCTTGCTGTAGTCTTATCTGGTAAAGGAAATAATTAGAGTTTTCTAGGCTAAAACTATGTCAACTTACTCTCAACCTTTAAATTAGTAAGAACGCTAGGTTGTTAGCATAGAACCAAGTAGGGAATGCAAGTGCATAGTGAGCCACTTTTAGTGAGCAGCACTGAAATTGTGGCACTGAAATCAAATGTTCAAAGGAGATTTGAAAATATCTAGGATTCCAGGAATGAGGAATATCTGGCATATAAAGTTACAAGCCATGAGTAGCATCAGCTCAAGAAAGAGGACAAGTGGGATGCAACTACCAAGGCCATATGGATGACGTTTGCAAAGCCTTTAGAATCACTCATCATTATGTGCCCTGATGCCAAATCCATGTAGTATAACATTTGATTTTTCTGTGCTTATATTTTCATCTTGCTTTGGTCTGATTCTTTTCTGACTCTCTATTCCTCTCTATTGGAATAGGAACATTTACTGTCTGCTATTGAGTGATTGTATAAGATAGTTTTGGGATTTTACAAGGATTAACAGCTAATAGTTGGCTTTGAGTACTAGAAGAGATTTTGGCTTGGACTTTCGAGCAAGGCTAAAAATGTGGAGATTTGGGCTTGGGTTTGTTGGCTTTTTTATCATATGCATAGTAGCTGTATCATGTTTAAGCAGAATTATAAATTTATTATTGTTTTTACTTGGAGATTAAGTGTAATATAAAAAGATTTGTTTGAATGCTAAATTGCAATTTAAAAGGATTTGTTTGAGTGTTACATTGATGGAGGTTGGAAAATGAGAGTTAAATTTGTCAACTTGATTGCCACGGGAGCCACGGCAATATGGCCCTGGAGACATCACCTTAGTTACTATGTCTGGCCCCTTTGTCTATGGCACTGTTTTATCACTCCATTTCCCATCCACAATAGGTAGGAGAGAAATCCTCTGCTAAGATAATCCTCTCTTGGAGCTAGCAAACCACAGACTGAATCTCTCAGAATCATTAACCAAATAAACAATTTTACTTTAAGACTTGTCACATATTTTTTCCTAACAATGGGAAAGCTGACTAACAAAAAATTATTATGTTCCAAACATTTTCTCATATTGAATTACATTCATAGTTTTCTTAAATGTAACTCATTTGATAGTGTCCAAGTAAAATGTCATTCTGATCTCATTTTGCTAAGATTTAAGACACTGCCAAATTTTTGTTCTTTGTTTTACTGTTTAACTTACAGCCAGGAAATGACTATAATTTATGGCATGGATAAAATTATGACAATAAAATTATCAAAATATAAATAATGGGTCACATTTATATTGTGTTTTCTGAGTCACTATACATTTATTAATAAAGTTATCATCAATCATTATTTAACTGATTTATCCAAACATTTAAGCTCATGAATGGTTTTGTCCATATATTTATGCAAGTTTTGTTTTTATTCGTAATTTTAAAAAATGTATAGTCCTTGATATATCAAAGAAAAAAATACTTCATAATATGTTAATTGCAAGCAAAAATTTTTCCCAGCAGTCTGTATAGAAAAGTATAGAAAAGTAATATTAGCATCAGTGAATTGAAAGAAAAATTCCAGATATTGAATCTTATGTTAGCACCTAGTGAGGCACTCCTTTCTTTGCAGTAGTATGTTGAACTGGCTTCAGTCTTGCTAAGGATGAGTTGATGTGAGAAAAACATGTAGCTGTGAATGATAAAATAGAAAATTTATTCTGCAACTATTTGAGGTGACTCAGCATGTGTTTGATAAATGTTATTCAGTAAAATATGCCAGTAGCATGGGAGAGGAAGGAGATCGGGGGAACTTCTCACTGAGTTGTCAGTGCAGAATATCGTAGGTCTCTGTGTTATGTAAGCACGCTCCCTGAGAAAAATTCAGACAGAAGTTAACAGCAACCAGGAAATAACAACTACCAAACATCTATCTGATTGTGAGTGTAGTTACACACAATCTTTAAATGTTTTATTTGAGGAGAAAAATTTTAAAAGACAGTTTATGGAATATTATTAAAATATAAAGAAATGGTCAAAGCCTAAAGTGCTAAAAATATGAAAATTATAAAGTATACATGTCTTACAATGTACTAAATATCATTTGAACAAACATTTTTGTGAGATTTGATAGCATTCTTAGGAAGGATAATTTCAAACGAAAGGAACAAATAAAATGATTATAGATTTTTTTTATCTTGACTGGAAAATGGAGCATTACATAATTCATCAGGAGAGTCACTTTTATAATCCTAATAAATGAGTTTTATGATGATAGCAAACCAGAGATATGTGAGAAATATTATAATGTGAGTCAAAATAATTTTACCATTAATGTCTGGTTTAGTTGGATGATACTTTAAATTTATTGCACAGTGGGCTCATACAAATGAGGAACATATGCCAGTCAATAAACAATATAAAGAGGAAAAGAAAACCTTACTTAGAAGTCACTGGAGAACAGTTTTGACTATTTTCTTCAAGGAGGTATAAAACTCAATGTAATGAAAGCTGCAAAAGAATGTAAATGAAAAGGCATTATATGTTATCAAAAAGTACCTTGAATAGATCCAAACATAAGATATTTTAGAATAGTATTATTGCTTTGAAAGTTTAGCTTAAAACATGGCAGAAGACACTGAATTATAAGAAGAAAAGTGATAGGAAATAGCTGAGGATGTCAGAAAAATGGCAACAGTAATTGGATTGCTCTCATTGGCTATAAACTAAGAAGACACTTTGAAAGGATAATAAATATATGAATTATATTTTGAGAGATTCAGGCTAGAGGTTATAATACAAATAGAGTTGTAGTTCTTTTTTCATGTATTAGTAAAAATTCATTCAAGTAATTTTGTGTAGATTTTCTCTTCTGTTATTAAGAATTGTTCAGTTAAACAATATTAAAATTTATACAATGTAATCATTTCAAATTATATGTACACTTAGTTTTAGTGCCACCTATCAGTTTCTTAAATTCAAGGCAGAGAGATCAACCTAACATCCGGTTGATATATTAAATATTTTGATCCTGATATTTTAAGAATTAGTAGAATATACTTATTAATTGTCATACATTTAAATTCAGACTATTAGAATTTTCATTTTAATAAAAATTCTGTAATCTCTTATTTGTTCCTTACTTTGTTAAATCTAGAAATGGCTTTAGCCAATACATAGTTCTTTTCTTTTTCTGGGTGGGTAACTAAGGACTAATTTACTGCTTGCTGTTGACACCTTCTTTAGTTCCTTAACCACAAATTCTCTTCTGGTATTCCCTCCATAAATTGTACATGGAACATGCATTACACTACTAGGCTATGATAACAGAAGAATGTCATTTTCTTTTGGCTAGACATTAGCCTAAAAATTTCCACATCAACAATTGTCACTTGGCAATGTTATAGTAAGTAAACAATTTTTAGTAACATGCTTAAACCCCTAATCTGAAAGACATCCCTTTAAAAATCTAAATGTTTGTATGTATTATTCCTCCTATTTCTCAAATTCTTCATAGAAAAGGGAAAATTTTGAGAATCATGATATGATTCTATTATAGCACTCATTTTCTGTCCAAGATATTTGGCCTTCCAGTGAAAAATAGTAAAAATACCACATGACAAGTAAACTTGGGAAAAATATTGTTTAATAAGAAAAATATCTAACATGCCTTTTTCTGAGGCACAGAGCAATAAAGATAAATTACTGTATATAAATGTTGCAATGTAAAACTAATGCTCATGTAATATGATTAAAATGTTATTATGGGTGTCCTGTGATATCTAGATAAACTTGAATAATTGATTCACTCAGTGAGAATTCTCCATGTTTCATGGGCTACACATGGTGCTGGTTCTATCTTCAGAGACACATGGATTCTTTAGCAGTGTTTCATATCCAAGACTGCTCAATTATGAAGAGACATCTCCTAGCTAGGCAAAAACTATCATGCACATTTTATTTCTACTAGAAATGGTCATCTGAAAGTCAACCATGATATTCACTATTGTTTTCCTAAGATCTTTCCTATATTCCTAATTAAAAAGCAAAATCAAGAAGCTGGAGGTTTACTTCAGAGGCAGAGCTCTTGTTTTACATGTGTAAGACCTTGTGTTTGATTCCCAGCACTAGGAAAAAAGATGGAAAAGTTAAAAGGAATTATTGAATAAAAGTTTAATATTTGGATTTAAAGGTTCTATTCTTTAAAATGGTAAATATTCACCTTAGGCCAGATTGTGCTACAGCGACAATATAAAACATCAGTGTTTTACTGCAAAAGTAGTTATGTTTTGTTCGTAAGATATGTTAATTGTGAGTTGACAATAGCTGTGGTCTTTCGCATTCCCTTAGAGAGCCAGGTTGTCAGAGATTCCAGATGGAATATGTTTTACCATCAAATGGAAAAGACTGGATGATATTTTACACTGGCAATTTAATAAACTCTTTCAGGAAACAGCACACATTAGGTTGATTAAATTGAAAGTATAGTTTTATGAAGATCCCAAAGAGGAGATTCCACAGTTGGCAAGTGAAAGCAAGTATGTTGTCTCCAGCAAATAGGCTAACTTGGTTTTATAAAGATTAAGTGTGAACGATTACTATAACTAATAACAGAACCCATATTCTCATTGTATAATAGAAAAATTATTTTAATTAACAGATTAAAATAATGTATTTAAACTACATGTATGTCTTTTTGCTTCTTGTACTTCACACTGTATCTGTCAATCTATATGCATAGTGATGATTTTACTGTGGTAAGGATATAAATATGTGGGTATTGTTACGTTAATTTTGTTTAATTATAGAATGTTTACATTATGTGAATATCTCTCTAAAATTGAGTCTGAATCTTTGCTATCTGACAGCTGGGCATTGAGTGTAATATATGGTTGAATTGGCTATATACCTAACTCAAAACTTAGTAACATAAGATAATGCACATTTGTTATCTCACAATTTATGTGGGGCAAAAATAGGACACAGCTCCTCTGAGACTTATGCATCATAGTTTGTCACAGGCTGCAATGAAAGTGTTTAGTGAAGTGGTAGTGTAATCTGAGAGTTCTGCTGAGGAATGACTCACTCCTAACTCATGCACATAGACTTTGGCGTGATTGCACTGGTCCAGAATTCATTCAAGGGAAAAGTTGAATAAAATTGCAAACACTTGGAGACAGATATTATCAAGAGCATTTTAGAAGGGGATCTATAAATGGAGATGTAACTCAGTGGGTGGAGGGTGCATACTTTGTATTTATAAGGCCATGGGCACAATCCTGTGGGAAGGAAGGGAGGGAGGGAGGGAGGGAGGAAAGAGGGAGGGAGGGTAGAAGGAAGGGAGGGAGGCAGGGAGGGAGGAAAGAGAAGGGAGAGAAGGAAAAAAGAAAAATATATAAGCAAACCACAGTGAACAAGAAAATCTTCAAGCATTTGTTATTCAAATAGTTTAAACCTAACTGTGGCACTCATAAAAGCTAAAACCATATGGGAGGATAGCGTAGCTGTCCTGGATTATTAAAATATTAAACTCCAGAAAAAAATTGCAATTTGTGTTTAAATAATTTGCATTAAAACTCTTTCTACTTTTTGACCCAATAAAAGCATAAAATTCAACTTTTTATAGTTTTAAAAAAAACCACATTTTCTGCAGTAAAATAAAATGTTAGATTAATACTTATAATAGAGGAAGTAGCTGCCCTTCTTATTTCATGTAACTACATTGAGAGTATGTGGTGATCTCAATCTAAGACAAATTTTTGCTGATCTAAGAAGGATAAATACTCATTTATGCTTCTGCATTATCATTGTGTGTTTCTTTAAGTGTAAGAACTTCATGGGTTTTTTTAAAAAGGTATTTTCATGAAAGCAAAATGTAAAATGTTACGCGAGTAGAACAGGTTCTAATATTTAAGCATATAAAATATGGTACGAGGTACAATGATGGAAGTGTTTACTTCTATATTGCTGCATCTAGGAAACATAAGTTGAATATTTATTCTGTATAAAGATACTTTTGCCATCTTAGAATTATAGCAACAAGACTAGGGTTTACGTATCAGGTACTATAATTGTTTAGAGGGGAAAAAAATAGAGAAACAATGGTAATAACTTTTGGTGAAGAGCCTGATAAGGAAAATCCACTTGCTCTGGAACTAAATGGAAGAATAATCTCAATCTGTAACCTAATTATAATGCCTGTGTGGCTCAAAGGGCTGGATCAAGTAGCACAAAAGCCACAAAGCCTAGGGAGAATATTAATGGGACTGACAAAGTCCAAACCAGCAGTCTTTCTGTCCTACATTTATAATTACTATTTCATATAAAAATGAAGTGTTAGGGCCAGTCACATAGCTCAGCCAATTAAAGCACTTGCTTAGGCAGACATAGTGGCTGGGGTTCGATCCCCAGTGTGCTGTGCCGGCTCGGAGTGCGCTGAGATGGCGACTGAGACTGGGTGTGGTGGTGTGTGCCTGTAATCCCAGATCTTGGGAGGCTAAACACAGGTGGATCCCTACAAGTCTGATCTATATGGTGAGACCCTGTAAGACCTTGTAGACCCTGACTAAAAAATACAAAACAAATAAAATAAAAAATAAAATATTGACCATTCATTTGTCACATTCCTTGCATTCCAGTGACCTTTAGTTTAAAATCACCATTCACATATATGAAATTAAGAAGGAATATCAGGGCTTCGGTCCCAGATTTGCCATGCCAGCCCCAGCCCCAGGGTTTGCTGAGATGCTAATTGAGACAGGCCATGGTAGCACATGCCTGTAATCCCAGTGCTTGGGAGGCTGAAAACAGGAAGGATCACTATGTGTCTGATCTGAGACCCTGTAGACTCTGTACTAAATA
>NW_004524686.1:4176369-4194708 GCF_000260255.1 Octodon degus | reverse complement strand
AGGATTGAAAAGATGTTTCAGTTAGGGACATAGTTTAAGTAACTAATATCACGGGCATTACTCTATTACATTCTTTGGAAAAGAAGAGTGCATGTAATTCACTGATGTCGCAAAAAACCTACTATTACTCTACAAAAGAGTAAGGGAAATGTCTTCTGAAAATTCAATTCGTCCCACGAAAGGTTTTCTAAATACTTCACTTGAAATTTGTTGCATCTTTTGGTAAGAAACAACAGACACAATTGCAAACATAGCAGAAGAAATTCTAGCTGTGGAGAGCAAGCTCCTGATAAATGACCCGAAGATCTTCTAGATACAATAAAGGAAGTCTTAAATCAATACAAGTTGCAGTGAAGCAAGAGGCCTAGCTAAAACTCAGAAGCAGCACTTTTCAGAAATGTTGCAACTTGCTTTGACATTAGCATCTTTGCAGTCCAAAGCACAGAGAGATGTGGGAGAAGGTGGAGTTACAAGTTTAGGATTTTATGGAAGAAAAAGCAATTGAGGAGGTTTCCAAAGAAAATACTCTGCTTTTCATATCTCTCCATGTTAGCATCTAAGAGATTTGGCTCTCTCGGACTGTCTCTACAATATGTGTAAACTTTTCTCCTATTTCACCTTCTTCTCATTTCTTTTTGTATTTGTTTTCTTAATTTTATTCTCTTTTTAACTCTCTCCTTCAAATAGATGTGGGATTAAAGATACATTTTTTTGGAGTCTCTAATGAATAAAACTTCAAATTAATAGTTGTTCTAGGACCAACTAGTTGTATTTCCTTCATTTTACGTTGACTTGTACTGTTTTTGAAGTTTTATAATGAGTTTCATTATAAAAGGGTCTGCAGCTCTAGACAAAAACACAGTCTTTTCCTTCAGGAGTTTAAAATTAAGCATAAAATCAAGCATTTTAGATAACTTTTGCTTCTTTACTACTGAAGAAAATTAATGCCCAAGACATTTAATCTCCTCTTTTTCATTAGGAAAAAATATACAATCTAAGAAAAAGAAAAGAGGGGCTGGTGAGATGGCTCAGTGGTGTAAAGCACCTACTTAGAACAAGCTTAGCAAAGCACAGGGACCGCGGTTCGATCCCCCAGCACCACATGCCAGCCAGCCCCGCCCCCTGGTGGGCTGAGCTGGCCACACACACAAAGAAAGAAAGAAAGAAAGAAAGAAAGAAAGAAAGAAAGAAAGAAAGAAGAAAAAGTGCATAGTACACATCCTAGCTGATCCATTAAATTATAGCAGTCTTTTCTACTCACTTGTGCTTTCTATATTTGTGTTATATAATAGTTTCATTGAAAAGATAATGCTGTGGTGCAGTTAGATGGGCTAAAATGTAGTGGATTGAACAGTATCCCCACAAAATTTATATCTAGCCAGAAACTCACAATATAATCTTAAACAGAAGTAGGGTGTTCATCCATGTTACTGAATTGAGATGAGGCCACTGGGGATTAGGAAGATAACTAAATTCAATTATGGACATTTTCATCAAAAGAGGAAGAAAGAGAAAAAAGGGGTCAGAGTGTGGAGTGATGCAGCCTATGAGATAAGGCATAGCCAGGGCTTTTTAGAAGTCACTGACGCTGAGAGAGGCAAGGGAGGGGTCTCTAGAGAGGACACCTGCTGACATCTTGGCTTCAGATCTGTAACATCTGGAACTGTGAGAGAATAAATCTATTTTGTTTAAAGCCACGAACTTTGGAATAATTTGTTTTGAAAAAGACAAACAATAGGAAACAATACATTGAGTTATACAAACATTCCTTTTATTCTTTGGAATCAACAGTAATTGCTCAACATAACCCTGCTTTCTAGACAGTTTAAATTTCTGGAGTCTTTCAGTTGAGTAAAACGAAATTTTTTAGTCAGTAATATCTGCAACATACTCCAAGATAAGTCTTTCTTCATCTCTCTCTCTCTCTCTCTCTCTCTCTCTCTCTCTCTCTCTCTCTCTCTCTCTCTCTCTCTCCCTCCCCCTCCCTCCCTCCCTCCCTCCCTCCTGGGATTCAACCCAATACTGGACCTTGCACTAAGCTTCAACCAAACCCTTATTTCTAAAAAATATTATTTTGAGACAGAGTCATGCTAAGTTGCCTAGGACGGTCTCCAATTTATGATCCTCCTGCCTTAGCTGCTGAATAGCTGGGATTACAAACATATATCACAGCCTCCCATTTTAAATATTTTTACACATGATTTTCACCAAGAAAACTATGATTTATATATGATATGAATTATAATATTCTGCATATAGCAAAAGCCAATCACTAAGTGTTTAAGGAACAAGAAGAGGGTATATGAAAAGGAATAGGGAAGATCAAACCAGCAGGAAAGAGACAAGATCACACAGGAGAGAGGAAAGGAAAAATGTATATGAGAACTTTATGAGAACTTTAACTCTTCTACTATTTAATTTAGGGATTGTCAGAAGCTGGAAACTTTAAGGGGTATAAAAGAGTTTTCTCTCTAGGGATAGATGAAAATAAAGACCAAAAATAAGTAGAAAAATGGAATCATATTCACAATAGTAAATATTATCAAGTACTTGTCATGTGCAAGGAAGCATGTGAAGAATTGACCACATATTTTTGTATTTACACCTACAACAAGCTTCCAAAACACTACTAAATATTATTATTATATTCACAAGGTGAAAATGTGTTCAAATCTCAAATGTAGAAGATGGTAGGTAGTTGTTTGTAGCCATTTTCTTAACCTTTTCATCAACTCTCTGCATTCAGCAGCTTCCCTCTCACCGAGACCCAGTACTCAGCACACACAAATTTAGGGGGGTCCAGAGTGGCTCAGAATTTCAGGAGATTCCTGTGCACCTGGCTCCAAGGCAGAAGCACCATGGTGGAGTGGTGTGGTGGTGCAAGGGTAATTGGTTCATTGCAGCCAGGAAGTAGAGGGAAACAGCACCAGAGCAAAGGAATGAGGTGCCAGGTATAGACGCTCAAGTCATCTCTGTGACCCATCCAACACCTTCAGAAATACAATCCAGCAAACCCCTGGCCAGGCCCCAAAGCCAATCAAGTTGACATATCAGGGTTAGCAGTCACACCTGAAAGTGGCCCTAATAAAACTCCATCCTATTTTTCTCCTGTCTTTGTACTGGTCTGTGACCTCCACTGTCCCTCCCATGTAAGCTTCTGATTAACTTTTAGCTGGTTAATATTATTGTAGAACTTTCTAACCAACTTGTCAATTCATTTCTTTCTGACCTTCACCACTAAAGTGGATGTTTCCCTTTTCATTCATATTGAATCTGAACAGGAAATCAATGGTATCCCAGGTGAATCATATTTGTATAACTTAAAAATCATCTTCCCATTGCCAGTCAAGATTCTGGTAACTGACAGAACTCTAATATTAGTACACTCGTGGGAGTAACACCCATGCAATGTCATCAAATTATTATCAAAAACAGAGCACAATCTTTTACCGTCATGAATCTCCAATTAAACAATCTTTTAAGGATTGTAAACTTTTTGAATACATAATTTTTACATTTGCTCTACTGAATGTTACACAGAATTCATACAATTCATATATGTAACAAGTGCCGAAGTTTAGATCTATGTTATATTTATGATACTTAAATTTTGTATCACATCACCTTAGGTAAAAATTATGCCATAAGTGTGTCCAAACAGAAACAATTATTAGAATGACACAGGCGTTTTGAAAATACAACACTACAGTCTCTGATCCAAAAACAATATAAAAATACACAAACTTTTATAAAGGAGATTATAATCAATCTCATTTAGCTGAACAAATTGTTTTTACTCTATCAATTCACATCTGAAACTCAAGGCAATTGGTTTGGTTCTGGACAGCACACGGTAGCAGTAGCCACCACTATTTCTGAATGTGGTTTTCAGAAACAACTTCAACTTTTCCAGGCATAGAATGAAGCCAATTTACATTTTGAAAATAACTAAACAGTAACATCAATGGAAGCAGTGATTTACTTTTCAGCATGGTTGGACCCCTATCAAATAGTTTCCAGGAAGTTTATGGTGATAGCAGTTTCTTTGTAAGCAGTCTCTGTGATTTCATCAGTCTATCAAGAGAGATTTCATTTCTACTTCAAGTTCAGTTATGTAAATAAACACAGTGGGCAGATCAGACAATCAACCATAATATGAAAATTTAAAACAGGAGCAAATTAAGAGAAAAGGTCTATTGCTTATTTGCATTTTCAGAGGGCAAATGCTGAGTTTCTGCTGCATCACTTATGAGACTTAATAGTTAGTTTCAGTGTAATTAACTGTTAAATCAAGAAAATGCAGCCAGCTTTGCTGATGAGAAGTTTAAATAGCATTGTCTTCTCAAGAATGAAACATCCTTCTTTAAAATAGATCAGTAATCTACACTTCTTTATTCATGGCTTTAGTAATGTTTGTTTTTTAAAATTGTACTTTGCAGTTAATTACTTTTCATGTCTTTTTAAATGTTACTATCAATGCTTATATGACAAAATTTACTTTCATTTCTAACAATTTTTAAATATAAAGCCTTTTATCTATATGTCTTCTAATTTAGATATTTTTCAGGCTGGAGAAATACCTTGGCTGTCTAAGTACCTGCTTGGTAAGTATAAGGACCTTAGTTTAATCCCTGGTACTGGCTGCTATGCCGGCCCTGGAACCCTGGGCACACCGCCCCCAAATCCAAGTGTGGTGATGAATGCCTATGGTCCCAGCGCTGGGAAGCTGAGACTGGAGGATCACTATGAGTGAACAGTGTAA
Source organism: Octodon degus (assembly GCF_000260255.1). Lineage (NCBI taxonomy): Eukaryota > Metazoa > Chordata > Mammalia > Rodentia > Octodontidae > Octodon > Octodon degus. The sequence goes on along the minus strand of NW_004524686.1, from coordinate 4,189,946 downwards.
TGAGACCCTGTATCCAATAAATAAATAAAATTTTAAAAATTAAAAAAATAAATGTATTATTGAAAGCTCCTTTCAAAACCGTATTTATTGGTGAAATGAAAATGTGGAGAGCCGGGGAGATAGCTCAGTGGACTAAGTGCTTGCTTAGCTAAGCACAAGGGGCAGAGTTCAATCCCTGGCACCACATGCTGCACCATCCCACTCCCCGGGAGCTGAGCTGGCGCCAGGTTCTGGGTGTGGTGGTGCATGCTTGGAATCCTAGCACTAGGGAAGCAGAAAACAGGAGAAGCACTATGAGTCCAAGCTGCATAGTGAGACCCTACAAAAAAAGACAAAATATGGGACACAAAGACACAAAATGGTATACACAAAGAAAAAAATAAAATACACAGCATTAAAATCAAATACATCAGAAAACATCACTAATAAGTGAAAAATAAAGCTGTAGGTCAGGAGAAAGTATATACAAAATGAGCACACAAAAAGACAATTCTATTTGATCTGATAAAGACTACAAGAAGAAAAAAGACACAATAAAGACAATGGGCAAAAGACTTGAAAAGTAAGTTCTTTAATTAGATATCCAAGTAGTCATTTACCATAATAAAATACCTATTATCAAACAAGGATGAAACCTAATGTCCAATATGGTACACTATGACCTGGAGAGATGTTTCCATGTGTTGGAGAATCAATGAAATACATAGAAAACCAGTGCAAAAATAAATTGCTCCAAAACTTTGGAGAAGTGATAATCATATCAATTTTTAATAAACCATAACCAAGTATTTAGCAACCCCTAGGTACCTAAGTCTAAAAGAAATGTATTCACATATGCAAAATTGATATTTAATGTGTACAGTACTGCCACTTATGACAGCTCACAATTTCTAGCAACTTAAATCGCCACAGAGCAGAATTGGTAAGTTGTGATTTACTCCCATGAAGAAATACTATACCATTTTGAGTAAGAACAATGCCATTGCATGTCACAATTACGAATGAATCTTGCAAACACAGAACTGAGAAAAGAAGAAAGGCAAAAAGAAAACCTACTGTATGTGTATGAGTGCTAGTAATATTCTATAATCTTGGCCTGGGTATAGGTTACATGTTTTAAATATTCAAAGGGATTATTATTTATATACTTTTCTTTATATAACCTATGTCCCAATAAAAATGCAATGTATAAGTAAGAGTAATTAGAAAAAAGGGATTTGCTGCAACAAAAACTAAATAACAATGATATTTATGGGAGAATAATAAGCATAATAAAATTTTCTGTTTAAAGTAAATGTTAAAAAATATTTAGAAATGTGACAATTTTAAGAAAAAAAATTTTAACTTTTTTTTTTTCCTGTACTAGGAATTGAATTCAGGACCTAGCACTTGCCAGTCAGACACTATGCTATTGTTCTATGCAGGATAAATGTTTTAAAAATGTAGTCATTATTTAGCAATAAAGGGGTAGAATAACTTCAAGAAAGATCATGTCTTAAGAATTTAGCATAGCTACAAAGGAATTCTAAATTTGAACTTTTTTGTTCATTTGTTTGTGATTTCAAGCAAGTAGCCATTTGGATCTTAATAAAATGAGTAAATTAATCCTGTGGTAAAGATTAGGGATTATCTACTTTATTTTCAGTGAATACCTTTGTTATATTCCAGAACACAACAAAGAAGAGTAAAATATTTGCAAAAATATCAATGAGACATTTTCATTTTCTCTTGTAGCATTTATGTTTCTAAAACAATAGATTGTTTGAAAATAAAACCAAAACCTAATTATTTTACTCACAAGAAGGGTGTGGTAAGAGGGCCAGGGAGATGGCTCAATAGAATAAACACTTTCCTGGCAAGCGCAAGGGCCTGAGTTCAATCCCTGGTTCCACCAAAAAAAAAAAAAAAGAAGTGGTAGGTAGTGGTCTATGAAACTCAATTTGTGTGATATATGTAACTATACCCCTCAAATTTGACGTTAAGTATATGGAAAGCAGAGCAAGATTTATAATGAAATAAATTATAAAAATAAATAAATATATGTTACTTATAATGTTGATGAGAAATTGTACCATATTCTCATGGTTTTAAATGACTTAAATAGCTATAAACTGAAAAAAAACTCTTATTAAATAAATCTTTACATTTTTATATTAAGAATTTAACTTGAAATTCTTAACACTGTACATTTATATAAAAAGTGGAAGTTGTGTTATTTTAGTTTGAAAGCAGCCATAGGCAATGCATGAACAAATGGATGCCCCTGTGTTCCAGTAAAACTTCATTTTCCCAAAACAAGCGATGAAACGTGTTTGTTTCTAGGGCCACAGATTTCTGAGCCCTGTACTACATAGTCATATTGCTGAAACTGAGTTATGGCCACTCTGGGGTACAAATCATTGGAAGAGACAGAATATGAAAAAGAGAATAACATACACAGTCTTAAATACCATAGCAAAAAGTAGCACGCATCACTTTTGCTAAATTTTATTGGAATCTTGCTGCCATATAACTAGGAAATACAAAGTTCTTTTGCAGATTTGTGACTGCTAAAGGTCTAGCAATCAGTGTTAAGGAAGGGAAGAATGAACTTCAGTGATCTGCTCCCACTTTTCTGAATTTCAGTCTGCTAGTTTTTCACCTTACTTAATGAGATAGCTTATGCAATATGAACTTATGTTTCTTTTATATTTTCACCTACAAGTTGATGATTGTAAGAGAACTCACCTTATGGATGTATGACAAACATTAAATTTACCACATTTAAAGAGCTTTGAATATCTGAAGGCAAGCATCAATTTATAGCTTTAGATGTCATGTTAAATTTTCATTTGGTGAGTGAATATCCTTTTCCTGAAATGTTTAAAACCAGCAATATTTTAGATTTTGGGCTTTGATTTTTTTTTTCTTTTCAAAATATTTGTATATACATAATGAAGTACCTTGGGAATGAGGCACAAGTAAGGTTGAATATAAAATTCACTTAAGTTTCAAATGCACCTGACACACTTAACTTGAAAGAATTTTTAATACAATATATTAACATTGCTGAATTTCTATTTTGACCTGTTACATGAGCTCCATAAACTTCCTAACTCATCCCTCAAAAATTTTTGGGTTTGGATTTTCAAGTTAGAGATGTTCAACTTGTAATAGATTAAGAAGCAGAGATTCAATGACTTGAGTGGGATCACATAGTTAATTATATAGAAAACAAAAAAATTAAGCAAGCTATGATGGATAGTGATGATAGTAAATGTGTTTCCTGATAGTACACATCTACTAGATTGTTAAGCCAGGCCTCTGGCTGTTTCCATGGGAGTTTCCAGAGTTACTGGTATATAGAGCAACAGAACATCCCTGATGTGGATGGCACCAATTAATAGGCTTACAGCATGGATAAAATAAAAGAAGGAGGAGGACATCATTCTGAATTTTATTTTATTTTATTTTTAAAGTATTTAGTGCAGGATCTACAGGATCTACAGGATCTTACCACACAGCTGGGACTCCCTCCTGTTTTCAGCCCTCCAAGCACTGGGAATACAGGTGAGCACAACCACACCCAGTCTCAATCTCCCTCTCAGCCCGACCCAGGGGGTGTGGCTGGCACAGAACACCATGGACATTCTGCATTTTAAAAAGCTCTATTCTACTTAACCATCTGCTTCTCTTGCTGCTTCCATCACTTTGGACATCAAACTCCACCTCTATCAGCCTTTCAATGTGGACTCACATCAGCAACTAACAAGGGAACATCTAGGCCCTCAGTACTGGAAAGGTACTACATTCTTTTTTATTTTTATTTTTTTAAGACAGAGTCTCTAGGGTCTCACTGCATAGATCAAACTTGTAGTGATCCTGTTTACAGCCTCCCAAGTGCTGGGATTGCAGGGACACACCACCACGCCCAGTCTTAATCACCATCTCAACACACCTCAGGGGCGGGGCCAGCACAACAGGCCTGGGGATAGAACTCCTGCCTCTAAGTCTGCCTAAACAGGAGTGTCAATCTGCTGAGCTATTTGGCCAGCCTGGTACTACATTCTTGATTTCTCTTGTTGTGATGATTCAAGTTTCTTGGATTAATGAACTACTGATCCTCCAGTTGATCCTAGTTCAGGTGGCCAAGGTGGATTATTCCAACTTCAGTTCTGTAAGCCTGCCTAATAAATCCCTTTGAACAGCTAGATTGATATATTTTTTTCTTTTCCTATAGAAAGCCCTAATATCCTGGCCTTTTGTGCTGGGATGCTCTTACCGCATCACACATTGAACAAAAGGAAATCAATTGAACAAGGATGAATGTGAAGATACCAAATGAGCTTTTCAACATAGATGATGTTACAGCATATTTGTATGCTGATAAGATCAGTCCAAAGAAAGCAATTCTTTTATAATAAAGGGAAATTTACAGGGGCAAGGTCTGGAATGGTCATTGAAGGTTGTAATGTAGTCTATAACTAGGGTATTTTATGGGCATACAAATGTCCTTAGGAATAAGTACATGAATGTAGACACAGATGAGTTAATATGGAGGCAGAAATAGAAAATTTTCTTCAAGTGATTATTCTTAGTATACTCAAAAATATAGTCATCCAAGAAGAGAAAGGAATATTGAAATGTGAGCAAAGGTGTAAACTAGCTTGTTCTAACAATAGAAAAGTTTTGGAAAAACAATATAAAATGCCTTCTAGGACAACATTAAGTGCCAGGAAACCATTCACATTTTCAAAGTCATAGGCTCAGGGTAACTTAAAAGTTTTCCAACATTAAATCAGCTTCCAAAATGCAGATGCAGGGTACAAGATAATTTGCTTTATCCATGATTGCGGTTTAACTAAGAAGCTATATCAGAAGAGGAAAGTTAATAGTACAAATACACATGAATCAGTGCAAGACACAAAGTTGGGAAGGAAAGTTTCAGAGCATACAGAAGAGGTATACATAGTTGCAAACTTGTAGAATCAAAATTTTACTTAAGTCATGGTGAAGACAAAGAATTATATTAATTGGGGAAGAAGAAAGAGTGACCTAGAAAAATAAGAAGCAATCTTCAAAGGATGGAATTTTGAATGGAGATGACAGAAATGCACTGATGATATTGTCTAAGGGTTACTCAGAGCAGCAGGAACTAAGGCTTGCTGAGGATTAAGTCAGCTGAAGAGAAATCAAGAACTCAGGAGACGATGAGAAAACTACCGAAAAAGATGATACCCTTCAGACGAGGTCGGGTGCGTTCAGGGTGGTATGATGATGACTTTCAATGCTGAAATAATCCAGAATTATTTTTGAAAGGTAATATTCAAGAGAACAACAGCAAATGAATTGCTGAAACACTTAGTAAATTAGATGCTGTGACCAGAGGATTTGTAAATGATTCCACGAGAGACAGTATGTGTAGACTGTTGGCCAGAGTTACTAGTATCCCTTAGATTACCCCTTGCTTTCATTATTCCATTATTTAGTGAATACAATTATTTAAGATGAATAGCATTGATTTTCAGAATCCAAAACAAGCAAGAAGCTCTTTAACCTTTAACATAAAAAATCCTAATAAAATTAAATTTATCTAATAAGAGAAGATACAAATGAATATGAAGTAATTGATTTTCCTTTAACCATTTTTGATAACTAAAATTAATTCCATATTTTTGCTGTTAATTATATATTGCAGACTAAAAGAAGTACATAAATATTTGCGCTGATGCATGGGAATAAAAATAAAAGACTATTCTCCATGAGGTCAAGATCATAATAAAATGGGCATTTGGACCTTAAATCTGCCAGCACCAGCTCTTTGTTCCCATATCTAAGAATTCTACCACATCTAATTTTGTGTAGCTCAATGTAAATCCAACCAGAGCAACTACAAAATAAACATTAAACATTTCCATAAACGTTAAAGAAACACTAAGCAGTATTACCCAGTGAGGTTGGTGGCTCACCTAAGTGGCATAACTAGAACAAGATGAGAGTGGTCACATTATCCATGTACATTGGTCCATCACCATAACCCAAAGTGGGTCCTGTTCAGGCTGAGGATGTCAGCAATGTGCCCTTGCTATTTTGCAAGGCTGACATGAAATGTATTATCAAAAATAAATACCACAGGAGAGAAGCACCAGGTAGTCCAGCTTTATGGAAGCTCTCAGTTCACTGGTGGTCTGGAAGCACCCAACAGATGTCCTCCTGATGAGGCAAGAGACTCCATTTTCTTTCTGTAAATCTATTTTAACAAAAATCTCTTAAGTTCACAATGAACTCATTTCCTCACTGAGAAAATCCACTGAGAAAAATAATGCCATAAAGAAAAAAGAAAGAAACAGAACACCTTAGGAAGTAGGATATATATTAAACCACAATGTCCTGTGATGGGCAGCATCTGGAGAATGTAAACTTTGTAACAGTTGTGTAACCATTTTGCAAAATTCCTGTGAATGTAAAAATTGTGGCTGTTATGGATACCTAAAATGTATACAACCTAAAAGCAAAGTTCAAGCCCATTCTGGCATTTGTGAGTCCTGACTCCAGGGTCGGGATGTTGGTAGCTTGCTGGTTCACAATAAAAGTTGCCTTGTTCTTTTAATCTCGGTCTCTTTTGTAGGGCTTCTCTTCACTTGGTGTTATCTACTGCTACACTCCCACCTCCCAAGATATCCAAAAGTAGGGTACATAACCCAGAAGCATGAAAGGAGGAGTCAAGAGAAGATTTAGGGGAATAACAACTAAATATCCTTCTTCCAATGTAGAATAAAAGCCAATAAAAGCTAGTAGGAAAGATTAAATCTTTAGACAAGAAAAAAAAGGCAAAGAAGAGGGGAAAATGGACCAAAGTGAAAACAGGTTAGCTAACCCAAATTTTTTTTCTTTTTTCTGCAGAAAATGGAGAGATTATTCAATCCCTGGGCCTGTTGTGCTGGGCCCGATTCTCTGGGCACACTGAGATGGAGATTGAGACTGGGTGTGGTGGTACACATGTGTTATCCCAGCTCTTGAGAGGTTGTAAACAGGTGGATCACTACAAGTCTGATCTAGTAGTAAGACCCTGAGCACCCTGTAGACCCTTCCCTAAAATACAGGAAAAGAAAGGAAAAAAAAAAGAAGAAAGAAAGAAAGAAAGAAAGAAAGAAAGAAAGAAAGAAAGAAGAAAGAAAATGGAGAGATTAAAAGAGAACCTGGCTTCCTAAGAAGCAAAAGAGAAGCCCAGTGTCACTAGTATTGTTCTCCATGTCTAACCAGTAGCTCTGTTTTCTTCTTGTACAGTCTTATATAGGAATATTTTTTGCCAGCTATTTAGTACTTGTAAGCTTTTAGGTAACTCTTGAAACATTTTTAAGAAGAAGATAGCACAAATTTATTCCATATTTATTTATTATTACTACAGGATCTATAGGGTCTCACTATGCAGATAGGACTCGTTCATAGTGATCCTCCTGTTTTCAGCCTCCCAAGTGCTAGGATTACAGGCTTGCACCACCACACCCAGTCTCAGTCACTGTCTCAGTGTGCCCTGGGGGCAGGGCTGGCACAGCACATAGAAGATGGAACCTGGTCCCTGAGTCTGCCTAAGCAGGCGCTTTAATCCAGTGAGCTATCTGGTTGGCCCTTTTCTGTTTTTGTTTTTGTGGCTGGCTCAGCCTGCACTGGAGCTGGCGCGACATGTGGTTCCCGGATTGAACTGCAGTCCTTGCATTTGCCTAAGCTTGCCTAAGCAAGTTCATTAGACCTCTGAGCTATCTTGCTGATCTTTATTCCATTTTTAATGTAAATGATTTTTAATGGGGGGAACCATTTACTGGCTGTTCATTTTTGGCATAAGTGGAAAATGGTAGAACATGAATCATGAACTTTGACACTATGGGATGTCTCCTCATTTCATATGTGGGGCTAGTTTTTATCTCGTGCAATACCAAGCAGACTCAGTGTTCATTTAGAATTGCAGCTGCGCCTTTCCTATGTCTTAAATATTTTAAGTTCTAACAGCATGATGTGGTTTAAAAGGCAAAAGATTTATACGATCTGAAGAGAAACCAGAGTATATGGCATGATGTATTTTAGCAGGCTTGTTTCCCTAAAGAAAATGTCTCCATCACTACCCTGTCAGAACTGTGTGCACTGTGACGTCTTTGAGTGTGTTAGTGTTGTTTTCCTAGTGAATTTTTATTGTGCTGGGGAAATTTGAAAATTTGAGCATGTAGCATATATGATGTGAAGTTGAGTTGGTGAAACTAATATGAACATTTACTATATTGGTAGTTGTTATCTTCTGAAGGAAAGTTTGTTTCCAAATTTGAAGTTTAAAAGTCAGTGTAATATCTTTTAAAGATTCACAATACAGTGTTTAGATTTTCAGTTCACATTAAGAATTGTGTACCAATTGTGTAACTGTCTGCGTGCTGATTTTCAAAAGAGCCAATACAATACGAATTGTGAAAGAATGAAAGAAAAGGCAGATACTATGTTAAAAACTTTGAACACTGGGAATCAGGTGTTTTCAGCATCCATCATTTCTTATAGTTTGTTTTGACTTTATGGTTTTTAAACAGGTAATATTACAGTGTGTGAGAGTTTCACTCACCATTCATCCACTGACCAGCTGCTGCAGATTTGGATCATTTTCACTTCCTGCCAGGCTCTTAGGTTTATCATCCTCATGCCAATGCTATAATATTGTAATTATTGTGTCTTTGTATCGAATTTTGAAAAGGAAAAGTGTCCTTCCTTAAAAATTATTCTTTTTCAAAATTGTTTTGGACATTCTGAGACCCTTGAATAAGTGTATGAATTTTAAGATCATTTGTTCTCTTTCTCTAAATCAGCCATAGGAATATTTTGGTAAACAGTTCAATGAGTCTGGACATACACTTTGGGAAATATTATAATGTAACAAATTAAGCCTTTATGTCTATGAAGATGGGATATCTTTCCACTTATTTAAGATCATATTTAATATTTTTACAATGTTTTAAATTTTTCAGGATAAAAATATCACAGTTCTTTAGCAAATACATTTGTTATTATTTTTATGCTATTTTAAAATAGACTTTTTATTTGATTTTCAGCTTGTTCATTTTTGCTTTAGTGAAACAGTTAATTTTCTAAATATTTTGTATGTATTAATATTACTGAATAACTAGTTACAGTATTTTAAGTGGTTTTTGAGAGTTTTAGATGTACCTCATCATGCCGATTACAACAGATATTATATTTCTTCTTCAATCAAGACAGATTTATAAATTTTCTCCTCTAATAATTGAATATAAAGTTCTGTTACATATTTACTAGCCTAGCAAGAGCAGAAATCTTTGTCTTTTTTTTTTTTTCTTCTGTATTTTTTAGGGAACGGTCTACAGGGTGTTCAGGATCTCACTACTAGATCGTACTTGCAGTGATCTGCCTGTTTACAGTTTCCCAAGAGCTGGGATTACAGGCACGTGCCACCACACCCAGTCTCAATTACCATCTCAGGGAGCCCCAGGGGTGGGGCCAGCATGGCAGGTGCTGGGATCCAATCCCTGGCCCCTGGGCCTGCATGCAGGTGTTTCAATCCACTGAGCTGTTTGGCTGGCCCTAATCTTTGTCTTGTCTCTGATCTTACATGAAATCATCCAAGCTTTCATCAACAGATGTGAAGTTCACTAATTTTTTAGACTATTTCTTAGGTTACTGAGTGGCTTTTATTTTTGTGTTTCACTTTTAGGTACAAAAAGGTGTAAGAGGACCGGCCAAATAGCTCAGCAGATTAAAGCACCTGCAAGCAGCTGCAGGGGCTGGGGGTTCAGTCCCCAGGCCTGCCATGCCAGCCCCGCCCCCAGACAAGCTGAGCTGGCATTTGAGACTGGGCGTGGTAGGGCGCAACTGTAATCCCAGAATTTAGGAAGCTGTAAACGGGTGGATCACTATGAGTTCAATCTAGTACTGAGATGCTGAACATGCTATAGACTCTCCCTTAAGAAAAAAAAAGTATAAAAATTTATAATCTAATTTTTATGCATCAAAATAATCATTTTCATATATTGTATTCAATCAATAAATTACAATGATGTTTGGTAGTTGCACAACATGGACCTTACAACCTAGGATAAATTTCACTTGCTCATAATATATGGTTCTTTTTAATATAACAGTGAATTTGTTTTTGAAGGAGTTAAAGATATGCCATTCACAAATATACCACTTTGGTATCTTGATTACTTTAAGACAAAAAAAAAAAAAAAAAAAAAAACCCTTTAAATTCATCAGCAGCAAGAAAAACACTATTCTGATATATTTCTTATAAGCAAGAGATGAAATTCCTATGTTCAAGGTATTCTTCTATTTCAAGGAGAATAATATTCTTGTGTCCAAGTTCAGAAACTTGAAACTGTGATAATTCTATACAGATCATGCTGAAATAATTATTACCTTCTTTTAGCCATGAGTCAAGGTAGATGTTCAAGTTGTGCCTTTGAGTCTTATTTCCTTACTTTCGTCACATGCTGTGTAAACTTTAAATGTGTATGAATTTATTCATTTTGTCTTATCTCAATCTAATTATTAAGCACATCTAGAAAACCCTGAAAGAGCAGAGGCAAAATATTTCCTTCTCTAGTTTCCTCTGTGTACTAATTTAGTAAAAATGACCTAGAACCTAGAGCTAGCCCAGTTAAAAAAAAATCATGCTAAGAAATGTTTAAAATGTGGGACATGATATAGAAATGTTTCCTTTGTGGCTGCAGATGCAAAGAAAGAGCCTGAGAATGAAGTAAGTAAGTAGGGTTAGGAAGGAAGGTTAGTCTTGGAGGACGTTGGCAGGGAAGAAAAAGAGGCATTAAATAAAAGAAAATGATCAACATAAATCTTGTGTTTGGAGAAACTAAATAGGTTTAGTTCTACTAGGTAAATCATATGAATTTCTGACATCTCATGTTTTTCGATCTATAAAAACAAGAAATTAATTTAGTTGAACATATGCATTCCTGCCAAAAATCTGGGCCAATTCATTTTCTTACAACTGATCAGTAAACATAGGAGAACTGGGACTGATCATGAGAGTGTGATAAGCGTGTATCATACGCCCCCCATTTAACCTTGTAGATAATAATTTCACTGCAATCCAAGTTAAAAACACTTGATTGACATGCAATTTTTTCATTTTCATTTCCTCTGATAAAGTTCTGAATGTCTTCTAACTTTCCCACTAATGAAAATCGTTTGTTTTCACTGCTACTGTCTAGAACATTATTACTGTTTGTAGTAGTACTAATACTTGCCACGTTCTCATTAGTGTCAGTCATTATTTTCATAGTAGTAATATTTTACTTTTGTCAATAAACAAATCAGATTGCTACACATGAGTAAAACATGGTGCAAGATTTGTTTTTACTATAATTGCAAAAAGAAATTATAAATTCATTTGCTGTGTGCATTTCACGCTAGGGCTGCAACATCTCCAATTCTCAGCTTCTTTAACTGAAAAGTGCGAGCTTCACAACTTCACCAGAAAAGTGAATTTTTGCAATCTCTAAAGCTTCTTTGGTGAGAGGCTCAAGAAGTAAAAAGTATTATTCTATGTTATTTGGTAGCTTCAGTCACAGAAACAAACTATGAATTCAGAATCTGATTAAAACATATCATTTTTCTCTTTACCTGTCAATTATACTCTTATTGAATAAATAAATTGAATACTGAAGTTAGTATTTACTTTAAAATTCCATCAGATTCAGCCTGTTTTTACTGACTGTGCCAATTTCACTTGTCTAAAAAAATGCATTTTTAGTGTGTTTGGACTGCAAAATACTGAATAAAATTACTATGAAAAATAAGTACTGTCTGCGTTAGATTGATGAAGTAATTGAATGATTACAGCGAGCTTAAAATATCTTCTGATGAGGACATACTTATGGTAATGATGAAAACAAAATTTGAAAAATAACTTTGTAAGCTGAACTCAAAAATTTAATTTAAAAATACAAGAAGAGTAATACATTTCTATTTCCTTCCCTGGAATAGGAGTGACACTTTGGCTTACTCTCTAGGTAACTTAAAAAGAATGTTTTACTGAACTAAAGCCAGTTCCATTTTACACCAAATATTTTCTTTTGGAGTTGAAAGTATCTTTGGTTCTTTGAAGATTCTGAAGAGTTTTTCAAAGTAATTGTGAATCTCCTCAGATATTAAAGCCAGCATTTTTTTATAGAACAAAAAATTATGAAATTTACTTTATTATTCATTATACATATAAATGTCCATATAGTCAATTTATTTAGAGAAATTATGGTACACTTTCATATTAGAATACAACTATCAAAATGACATTTTAATAAAAGTGTTTAAGATATTCTTAAAAGTACCAACACAGATTAAATGGAAATTGAAATACAATCGAGATTCTGTTATTGGATTATCTACATTGAAATACGTGCACACATGACTTAAAATAAATAATTACATGTTTATTTTATGTATCATTAAATAGTGGAAATGCAGGTAGTTATTTAGGTATTTCATTTTAATGTATTTTGTACATGATCATTTGAAATGAAAAATACTTAAAATTTGTAAGTTATGTATGAACATGTATAATTATGAAATAACACATGAGTACCCAACTCCTGTATAGTAAGACTAGAGGAAAGAAAAAGAGTACATTAATTATATTTAGAAAAGCAGAAAACCTTGCAGATAGACTATTTCATCCAGAATTGAGAATATGTGAGTTTTATGAGTTAGCATTATAGTTTCTGTGAGTATGCAGTGTGGCCATGATTAAGAATTCTGGTCAAGATAAAAAGTTGTAAGGAAAATGAAATTATTTGTAAAACATAAGGGATGATACGAATGAGATGGCTTGTGTAGCAGTGGAGTAAGACTTTCCAGAGAACTTAGGAAACTAAAGAAACAAGAGTAATAAAGGACTTCTAAAATGTGGAGTAGGTTTGTTGATCCTAATGTTTTTCAAGAATAAAATAAAAGGATCTGAGTGATTATTAATATATTTTTGAAGACTGATCTATAAACATTTATGTTCATAAATGTAACCCTGCTCTGAAGCTATGGCCCCTAAATCTGAAGCTCCACGGCTGTCAGAGGATGCAGATGCGCAAGTCTATCTTTCCATTCCATCACCATAACATATCTTTTGAATCTGTGGAGTCTTACCTTACAAAGACTTTCTCCATGTCCAATATCTCATCAACTGGTTCACTGAAAGTCACAGTCATTTCCTTATCCCAAGTTCAATACCCATCTGTTCCTAATGAATCATCCACTCCACTCTCCAGAGGGAAGGCAAGCAACAGACAATGTCAGAAAGAGGAAATGAACTTATAAGACATTCCCAGCCACCAAGAAGGGCAAAAATTTTGGCAAGAGAACATTATTTAAGAGTTGCCAATACATAATCCAGCATGCAAAGAAATTTATGCGCAATTGTTTACAACAGTGTATGTTCAGGCTTTCAGGGACCATCTAGTGTGATGATCACAATTCTATATCTTAGAAAATTGATCAATATGGAAGACCTAGTTGTCAAGGCATTCAAGAACAATTAGGGTATGCAAACAAAATCTTTTTCTTTCTCTCTTTCTTTCTTT
>NW_004524686.1:4174307-4176269 GCF_000260255.1 Octodon degus | reverse complement strand
TTTTAGGGAAGGGTATACAGGGTGTTCAGGGTCTCACTATTAGATTAGACTCATAGTGATCTGCCTATTTACAGCCTCCCAAGAGTTGGAATTACAGGTGCATGCCACCATACCCAGTCTCAAAAATCTTAAAGAAGATGGGAAGCAATAATTGTGTATGTGTGTGGTTTTATTTCTGTTGTTGTTAATTGCTTTTTGCTGAATAATGGGCATGATTTGTTAGTTTTTGTAGAATTACAATTATCTAATTTTTGAAAAACAAATGCAGGTGAAAAAGACCTAGAAAGACACTTCTAACAGGTCAAATAACACATTAAGAAGATAAATTACAGCAGCAATTAATGTCTAAAATGTTCACCTTGACTAACCATGCTGATCTGCAATAGAAGCAACTACATTGAGGATAGCAATGTGTAATACGAAAACCATGGGTTGAATACCTCTCATCTTGGTCTTCTAAATGTGCACCACTCCTAATGTGTTATTGATTATTATTACACTCTCTTTAAAATAAATTTACAAAGAAAGTAAAAATGTAGATTAGACTAGAAAAATAATCAAGTTTGATTGAAAATAAATGTTATTCAATTTTGGTGTAATCTTTCATAACTATGTTAGTCTGAGCAACAGATCTGACAATAAATATAGGTAAGATAAGAACCATTGTTAATTTGCTATCTCTGATTTGAAAATGTTAACATGTATTGTATGTTACCCTGCTTCTGTCTTTCCATCTGATATTTGTTTTTATTTTTGTTTATACTCTTCAAAATAAAATAAAATAAATTAGAAAAAAGAGGTAAGTTATAGTAAACTATGTCTGGATAGAAATGAAATCTGGACAATTTTCCCTTTTTATCCTATATTCTCTCCCATGTTTTAAAACACTTCAGTGTCCTTTCAAATGCATATAGCTTAGGAAAAAAAAAATAAAACTGTGATTTTAGTTTTCTTCTGCCAGCTTCATTAAGTCTTTTGTGTCTGTAGATTTTTGTTTCTTTATCTATAAAACAAGATAATCATGACTAGAATGCCTTTCAGTCTTCAAATGGGTTGAAAGAACAAAACTGAACGATTATGTGAAGTACTAAAGGTATATTTTTATGGAACACCTGCCACTTGGTATAAAGAATACGAAATTGCTGCTCCTCCTTATATATACAATAAAAATACATATAAAATGTAGCTGATTTTTTAAGGTTTCTCCTCATTTTTTTCTAAAAAGAATAGTACAAGCTTGTCCTGAATAGAAGAGAAAACGAAAAAGAATTTGTTGCTTCTTCAGTAAAATGATACTCTATATCATGGCTTCAATAAAAGTTGATGTGGATATCAAGTTGCTTTCAGGTTTAACCCCCAAAAGACATTCTCATTTCTGCCAAAAAACAGAAGTAGTGCATGCTAATGAGCCTCTTGGAGGAAGATAAAGTCCCCATGATAGCTCAAGACACATGACTCAATTATGTGCCGAATAATGCTAGAGTTTGCATCTTCTATGCTTTCCTAATTGGGTAACAAGACAATCCTGTGAGCTACAGATTATGCAGGAGCTTATTAGGACAGAGAACAAAACAAAAACATCTTGTCATCATTTTAAACCAAATATTGTGCATTTGCAAATAGGAAAAGTCAAGTCTAATGCAAATCACTTTACATTTTTTCCCCCCATAATGGTTTATTTCCCCTAGACTGGTTATGGGGCCTCGGGTGAGTTTAATTAGTGCAATGTATCATACACTCAATTGTAAAAAGGAGTCAAACAAGTTTTAAAAAGAATGAATCAGATATCTTTCTTAATTTAAAAATAGAAATCTATGTAAGACATTGCTTTAAAATTTCAGGAATTACAAGGATCTTTAAAGTTTTCTGCAGAACCCTAAAAGCCAAATTATTTATAAAATTTCTAGTAGAAGGATCACCAAAGCTTCCTTTCAGATATATTTTCTGCCTTATCTCATTGTC
>NW_004524686.1:4172020-4174030 GCF_000260255.1 Octodon degus | reverse complement strand
ATTATGGAGACAGAAATGGAAAACTAGAGTAGTAAACCATCACTGATCACACAAAATAGGAAAATTTCAGGCATTGTTTGGGCAAAGAAAACAAAAATTAGAAAGTAAATGACAAGAAAAGAAAGAAAAAGAAGAAAGTGGGGAAGAGGACAGGAAAGGGGAAGAGTTGGATGGAGAGGGAAGAGGAAGAAAGGGGAGAAACGGATAAAGGTAAAGAAAGAAAAAGAAAGGATTCAAAGAAAGAAAATTGAAGAAAGGCAAGAAATTACTTAATTATTTGTTATTATCATAATTATTTGTAGAGACAAGTTGTTAGTGCCACAGGTGAGTGCATTCTCACCATAACATATAAATATTATTCATTAATAATATAAATTTCTTTTAGAAATAGGTTTATAGCATCATGTGTTTCTGTTACTTTTCTCTCATTGCTGAGACAAAAATACCTGACACCCAAAATTGAGAAAGGAAAGGTTTATTTAGCTCACAGTTTGTGGAGGTTTCAGTCCATACTGAGCTGGCTCCAAGGCAGAGTGGCACATGGTACCGGGGCAGCCATTCATGGCAGTGAAAAACAGCAAAATAGCAAGAGCAAGAGGGAAGAGCAGCAGCAACAAGGGACCAGAGAGCAAGTCTGTCTCCCTTATGTTGCATTCAGGCTATACGCCCCACACCCATAATCCCAGCAGTACTCACACCCACAATCCCAGCACTGGATCTGTCCCCTAACTGCATGAGGCTTTGTGGGCACAGCTAAAAACAAACCGTAACAGCATTGCAGTGTCTACTCCACTGTTTTGGAGATGAGTGAGATTGCCTACACTACTAGCAACTTCAAAAATGTTTCTGCATTTCTGGCACAGCAAAGGATAGATGGAGGGATGTCTAAGCTGAACATCACACCAAGATTACTTTCTTATTGGGTAATAATTACTGTCTTCTCTTTTCTGCACATGCTACCAGATTTCCTCCTCACTGGCTTTTCTGCAGGATCAATGTCTCCCAAACCACACAATTCTAGAGCTATGTTACAATAGACAGGTGCTGCCTCCTACTTCCCTCTGTTCTGCTGCTTCTATTGCTTGGCCTGAGCAGCTACAGGGGCCTCAGGCTCTCTTTCCAGCACACAAATGGCCATATTGGACTCTCCCTGCTCCTATCCTATAAATGTAACTAATAAATTTCCTTGCATAATTGACCATATATTTTCTATTTATGTGTTCCTCTAGAGAATCCTAACTGATACAAAGACTAGGCAATTTTGTGTTAGCATGGACTAGCTATATTAAATTTTAGTTCTTTGAAAATCTGATGGTGTGCTAACAAGATCTTTCATTATTTCCCTGCTTTAATTCACTGTTTTGACTTCCATAATCACTTTTTTTCTACACTTAACAAGTGACTATCTGCTATAGCTGTAATATTAGCAACAACATTCAATTAACACTCACACTATGAGCTAAAATTAAGCTTCACTAGCACCTAACTTCTGCCTTCTGCTTGCCTGCTAAATGGTCGCTAATGTAGCAGCTAACCTGTTCTTCTTTACACTTTATAATACTCTTCAATTGGAAGAAAATTCATACCCATAAACAAGAAATGTGGAATTTTTTGAGAATCATAGTAGGAAAGGCGAATCAATCTACCAACAGGTATTCATTGATTACCAATATCAATGTTGAATACATAGAGTAAGCTAATAGAAGTAAGAAACATAACTTTGCCTTTCTTCACAACAATCACAATGAGGCAGAGCTAGCAAATACATAACAGAAACAGTGAAGGAAAGAAAAGTATATAGCAAGAAGATTTGTGAAATTATGTTTGTGTTTATTAAAATTGTATAGTTTTAGGTCTGGTCAGATAGCTCAGTGGATTAATGTGCCTACATAGAAGACGCAGGGACTGGGGTTTGTTCCCTGAGGCCGTGCCAGCCCCATCCCTGGGGCACACTGAGATGGTGACTGAGACTGTGCACCGTGGTGCACACCTGTAATCCCAGTGCTTGGG
>NW_004524686.1:4170317-4171725 GCF_000260255.1 Octodon degus | reverse complement strand
TCTTTCCTGTTTAAATGATATATGTATGTGCCACAACAACAAATCTTACTATCATAGTTTTATAGTACAACTTGAGATCAAGGAGTATTTGCCTGTAACTTATTTCTTATTTCTCAAAGTGTTTGCATTCTAAATCTCTTGTCTTTCAGCTCTACATTTTAGAATAAGCTTGCTGATACATTTAAAGAAATGTCTGCTGAAATTTTTTATTGGGGTTGTGCTTTATATATAAATCAGTTTTTTGAAAATTGGTGTCTATATTAGTCCCTTTCTCATGAGTGGGCAAATTATCCAGTACCTTCAGCTTAAAGGAGGAGAAGCTTTTTCAGTTTATATGTCAGGTGTTTCAGTGTTTGCATGGTTGGCGGACTCCAGGTAGAAGTGACATCACAGAGGGGCATCGTGGAGGAAAAGCCACCAGTGATGTGACAGTAGGCAAGCAGGGAGCAGCAAAGGAGCAGTCGGAATGGGAGCTGCTCTCTTCCAGGTCACAGCCCAGGGGACCTCTTATTCTGATCAAAACCACATCTGACCAGCATGTCAGACACGCTGGCCCCCAAAGTCCCACGTAGGATTTTATGACTCCTTCAGAAGACATCTAAAACATAACAACACCTGAACAATATGAAGTACTATCTGCCATGAACAGAATTTATCGCTGCATTAATTTTTAAGTCAGTGTTCTGTAGTTTTCATAGTGTTTGATAATATTTTCTCTTGTCCATGGAAGTGCTTTTCTTGAAAAGAAAAAACTTTAAATTCGTTATTTTATTGTTTTAATTCAAAGGTAAAATTTCCATAGATTACCAGTGTATGGTCTGAAGTGTGGAAAGAGACATATCCACTGTGCAGCTGCTACCATAAAGAAGACCTTGGTGGCTTCCATTGCTTCAAAGTTCTTGCATGTTAGACTCATCCCTTTAAACTACCATAGCTTTGTCTTCTATTGCTATGAATTGATTTTGTAAGTTTTACTTATCTTTTCAATTTTTAATTGTTACGAATGCATTTGTACAGTAAACATGACTACCTTCCTGTGGTGATATAGAACATACATGCAAGGCATATGGCTTTGTTTGTTGTCCCCCACTCCTCCCCTCTCTCCCACTCCCTCCATATCTTGGTCCCTTTCCCTTTCACAAAAGCTCTCCCTATTTCCTGTTAGATTCCTTTTGTTTTTCTCCTAATTTATACTTTGGGTTTCTTATATAAGAAAAACAATACAACACTGAATCCTGTGTGTCTGATTTATTCGACTTATGGTGTCTAGGTGCATCTATTTACCTACAAAAGACTCAAGAAAATGTAGCATTTATATATAATGGAGTACTAGCTTTAGAGTTTTTGAATCCAAGTACATCATTACTGTGTTAAGCTCTCTCTCTCTCTCTCTCTCTCTCTCTCTCTC
>NW_004524686.1:4148596-4169911 GCF_000260255.1 Octodon degus | reverse complement strand
GTATCTGAGTATCTTCTTTTCCTTTTACTTGTCTTCTTGCATGATGACAACTTGTTATATAATTTTGAATAGGAATACTGAGAGGAAATATTCCTGATCTTGGCTAAAAAACATTCAGTCACTTACCCTAATGTCTTAGTTATTTTTTACTCGTTGCTAGGACAAATACCCAACACT
The DNA here is from genome assembly GCF_000260255.1 of Octodon degus. NCBI lineage: Eukaryota > Metazoa > Chordata > Mammalia > Rodentia > Octodontidae > Octodon > Octodon degus. The sequence goes on along the minus strand of NW_004524686.1, from coordinate 4,169,734 downwards.
CAACATGAAGGAAGGAAAGGTTTATTTAGCTCACAGTTACTGGAGGGTTCAGTCCATATTCTGCTGGCTCCAAGGCAAACAACAGCAGTTCATGTGGCAGAAAACAATGAAGAGCAGAGGAGGGGCAGCAGCTGCAGCATCCCTCAAGCCTCTCTCTTCCTTCTACGCTGACTGCGAAGACTGGGTCTCCATGGCGAAGATCGTAGGTCTTCCAAAGTGGCACGGCTGCCCAGATCAAAATCCTGCGAAGACTGGAACTTCTCCAAGGAAGCTGGGCAGGGCGGCAGGAAACCAGTCAGGGCAGCAGGAAGCCAGGCAGGAAGGCAGGAAGCCTTTCTCACTTCCTGGGCCCTGCCGGCCTGCAGGGCGAGGCCCCCAAGCTGAGAACTGCAGGAGCTGATTCAACCAAGTTGACACAATGGATCAACTAACACACCTAAATATTATGTATAAGGTTTATAAACAGTAAAAGAGGTTAAGCTTTTTTGTCCTTGTATTTCTTTTTTTTTTTTCTCCTTGTATTCCTTATGGGATTTGAAATCTGTCATCACAATAAAACAACACTCATTGGTTTTCAGATAACTATTCATCCCTGTATTTCTAGTGCAAAGCACATTTGATCACGCTATATTTATTTTATTTATTTATTTATTTATTTATTTATTTATTTATTTATCGGAACTGGGGATTGAACTCAGGCCCTTACACTTGCTAGGGAAGCACTTATTCTACTGAGCCATCTCCCCAGCCCCTACATAATGTTTTTAAGAAAGGCTTGATTAATGTTTTATCTTGGATTTTGTTTATTGTCTTCATGTTTATAAGGAATTATAATTTTTATTTTTCTTACCACCTAATACTTTTGTCTGGACTTGGTATATTGGTATCTTTAGCATTACAATATGCATTGAATAGTACGTATCTTCTATTTCTTAAAATACATATTAATAGTCCTTAGCTTTGAATGTCTGGTAGAATTCATTATAGAAACAAGGTAGACCTGGGATTTTCGTTATGAGAAAATTTTCAACCATTAATGCAAAATTTTCAATAAATGTAACATTATTCATGTTATATATTTAGTCCCAAATATGCTGTTTTGATTTATCTTTCAAGTAACTTTCACATTACTTCAAACCTCTTGAATTTGAAAATAGCACTTTTCACAGTATTTTCTTACCATCATTTTTAACGTTTGAAGAAATGTTAGTATTGTTATTCGTATAGATAAATTATATTTTCTCTTTTTACTCAGTCTGGTGAGAAATATATAATTTTTCAATCATTGAAGTAACTAGTTAGATTGATCATTCTCACACTTGTATTTTTGGCTTTGTTTTGGTTTGGACACGCTGAGTTGGACTTGAAGTCTTCTATTTTCTTCTGTTGTTCCACTACTTCTGCCAATTTCTGTTTACTTACACTAATTTTTGTCTGTTTCTTACTATCAAAACTTAAGTTCTTTAATTAGTTGTGTCTTGTAATAGGCTTAAGGTTATAGATTTCCTCTAATTCGTTTTCGTCTGAACCCCACAAATAGTGATATGATGAAAATATGGATGTTTTCCTTTTAAATTTTCCTGAAAAATTTCTCTTTGACCAATTAATTCAAATTTTGTTGCAGGAACCTGGGTTCTATCCCCAGTGTGCTAATCTGGCCCCACCCCCAGGGTGTACTGAGACTGACTGAGACTGGATGTGGTGGCGCACACCTGTAATCCCAGTGCTTAGGAAGGCTGAAAACAGGAGGATCACTACAAGTCCAATCTGTGTAGTGAGACCCTGTAGACTCCGTACTAAATGCATTAACATATTTTTAAAATTTTGTTGCATAATTCCCATATATTTGTAAAGGCATATATCTAATTTTCACATTTGTTAAATTTTGATAAATGTTTATCTCCATTAATCCAGAGCTACATATAAGGAAAAGGAATTCTATCACTCCAAAATGTTCCCTAATGTCAATTTGTATGCAGCAATCACACTTCTTTTCTAATCCAAGGCAAACATTGTCCTACTTTCTGTCACTATGTATTTATTAGATTTGTCTGCTGTGGAATTTACTGTAAATTACATAATTCCAATAGTACTATCTATTTCTTCTTTTATTGTTTTCCCAGGAAGTTATTATTATTTTTTTTAATACTAGGGATTAAATTTGTACCCTTCATGCTGACTTACATGCAGCCCTTTTTATTTTATCTTTTTATTTTGAGCCAGAGTTTCACTAAGTCACTAAACTGCTCAGAAAGGGTGGAACTCATTGCTCTGTGTCAGCCCCTTCAGATTACAGGCGGGGACCATGACACTCAGCATTCCAACCACTGCTTATTCAGATGGCTTTGAGAATCATCCACAGTGTTGTCTATATCAGCAGCTGATGTTTCTGATGGTAATATTTAATCACCTTGATGTGCTAAGGTTTATTCCCATATTAATTTTTTGATAAACATTTGGGTTGTTCTTATTATGGGCTTTTGAAAATGTAAATATAACAGATATTCCCACATACGTACTTGTTTCTCTCCTTTCAGTAAGCAGAAGACAATTGATTGCTCACATTTTGTCTCTATAATAAGTTGTCAATATTTTCAAAAGCACTTATACCATTTTAACATCTCCGTCAATAATATATGAAAGTCTCACGAGCTTTATGTCTTTGTTAACACTAGATGTTATGAAACTTTAAATATGAGTGTTCCTTGTGGATATTTGCTGTCTTGGTTACTTTTGTCATATTGATGGGACAAACTACATGACACTCAAAATTAAGGAAGGAAAGGTTTATTTTGTTCACAGTTTGTGGAGGTTTCAGTCCATACTCGGCTGGCTCCAAAGCAGCATAGCACATGGTAGAGGGAAGCAGTTCATGGTAGAGGACAAAAGGCAAAGAGCAAAGGCAAAAGATAGCAGCAGTGGCAGAAGTAGCAGAGGCATGACTCCCTTTTTTACTATTGCCTTCAGCTATCTGCCCCGGAATGGGTGTAGCACTCACATCCATAATTCCAACAGTACTCAGACCCTAATCCCACTCTTGTATCATGAATTAACCATGAACTCCAGAAGCCACTCCAGTGACTGCATAAGGCTTTGGGGCGACACCTACATACAGACCATAACATTCTGCCCCTAGGCCCCCAAAGATTCATGCATATCCCTTTATGAAAAAGGCCTTTTATTCCATCTCCCAGAATTGCCAAAGTCCAACGGTTTCAGAATTTCTTAAAAGCCCAAGTCCCAAGTCTCCTCCAAGATCTAAGGTAAACTCTATACAAGTGAAAAGTTAAACTCTGCCAACATTCAATGGTAAAAGATAAGCACTGCCATTCCAAAGAGTACAGACAGGGGAATACAAAGCATTGGGACCAAAGCAAGTCCAGTACTGAGCAAGGCAAACAGTAAGCCTTGTGTTTTCATGTGGAACATCCAAAGTAATCTGTGATAAGTTGCGAGCTCCAAAGATCATACGTGGCTCCACCCCTATGGCCCAACTGGGGGACATAGATCCCATGGCTTCTCTCTTAGGCCTTCTATGCTCCCTTTTTTGCAGCTTTTCTTAGATGATAAGTGTCTTTGCAAAACTTCTCTGTTCTCCACTGAACTCTAGGTTTCTCACTCACAGCTTCACACACTACCCTCCCAGGGGCAAACTGCCTGGCCTCCCAGGCCTTCTTCTGAAATCTAGGTAGAAGCCTTCTTAATCTCAGAATGCTTGTATCTGCCTGGGCCTAAAACCAATACCACATGAATGATGCCAAGGTCTGCTGCCATCTGGAGCAGTACTCAGGTTTTTTTCTCTCTGGGCTGTAGGGGTCGAGTTCCTGGAGCCATGAGCACTCTGACTTTGATTCCAAGGAACAAATTCTCTGCAACACTGACATTTTAGTACCTCATGTGGCTGCTTCCACCACTCTGGACTGTGGCATTCTGTGGCTTTCTCCTCAGAGCAAAGTCTCTCACCCTTGCAGTTCTGATGCTGCAATGGTTGATGACCTGCTGCCTTCTTTGATGCCCTCAGGCCATCCTTTCTATATTCTTGTTACTTCTTGGCAATGGAAATCTTAGCTCTATCTTTGTAGTCAACAGCTTTATTGGTGCTTCCTTTTTGGCCAGACTCACAACATTTTAAAATATCTTGCTGGATTCTTTGCTCTTAATTCTCAATATAAATCTGACTAAAAGCTCCTAACAATAGCCATGCCACTGCCTCAACATTTGACTGCCTTGAAATTTTGTTTTTGTTTTGCTTTTTAATGTAGTTAGTACAGAGTCTACAGGGTCTCACTAGATAGATTGGATTCATAGTGATACTCCTGTTTTCAGCCTCCCAAGCAGTGGGATTACAGGTGTGTGCCACCATGTCCCATCTCAATAGGTGTCTCAGTGCACTCTGAGAGTGGGTCTGGCACGGCACTCTGGGAATTGAATACCAGTCTCTGGACCTGCCTAAGCAGGTTCTTTAATCTGCTGAGCTATCTTGCGACTCTTGCCTTAAAATTTCTTGTGAAAGATTAATCAATCTTCTGTGTTTAATTTCTGTCTCAGGCAAAATCTCTGGATAAGAGAAAAACATAGACATACTTTCTACCAAGCCATAGCACATGTTATCTAGAGTCCAAAAACCAGTGTAATTATTTTTCCCAGAAGAAACCCACCCAGCCTGATCTGTAGGCAGGATTTCTATCAGCATTCTAGTCTTCTGAGCTCTGATGAGAATCTCCCAAACAGAGCAGACAAAGATATTCTAACTCTTCTCTTGTAGGTGACATCTCTGAATCCTTCCTATTTCTTCCCATAAGGCATTTCCAAAGGCTTGTAATTCACATAGTCAGGTCTATAGCCACAGCAGTGACCCTACTTCTCTGGTACCAAATTCTCTCTTGGTTACTTTTCTCTTGATGCTGGGACAAAATACTCCACACCCAAAATTAAGGAAGTAAAGGATTATTTAGCTCACAATTTGTGGAAGTTTCTGTCCATACTCAGCTGGCTCCAAGGCAGAGTGGCAGCAGTTCATGGTAGAGGAAAAAAAAGCAAAGAGCAAAGGCAAAAGGGAGGAAGTGGCAGAGCAAGGCTCTGTTCTTTTTTTCTATTGCCTTCAGGCTATTTACCCCAGGGTGGGTGTAGCACTCACACCATAATTCCAGCAGTACTGAGACCCATAATCCCACCCTTGGTTCATTAATTAATCATGAACTCTAGAAGCTGTTCCAATGGCTGCATGAGGGGCTGGGAAGATGGCTCAGTGGAATAAGTGCTTCCCTGGCAAGTGCAAGGGCCTGAGTTCAATCCCCAGTTCCAAAAAAAAAAAAAAAAAAAAAAAAAAAAAAGCCAATGGCTGCATGAGGCTTTGGGGGAACATTTAGATATGAGCGGTAACATTTGCTTTATTTTGTTTTAAATTATTTTAATTAGCACTTTTTTCATAAGAAATGATACTATGTGTATCAGTCAGTATTTACTAGAGATGCAAATATAACACAAGATAGAAAAATCCATAAGAATTTACAAGATTGGCTTACAATGTCCAACCACAGAGTCACATGTGGCAGAATGTAGAGGATGTCTGCACACTAGAGACCTAAGGTTTGAGAAAAAGTTCTGGAGTTCACTGCAGTGTCCCATGCAATTCCTTTTCAGGAGGCCAAGATGTCTGCAATGGAAGGCTGAAGAGGCTGCACGGGAAGCCAGAAGATGACTTCAAGATGAAGGTGAAGACTGGAGCTCCTCCAAAGAAATAGAAGAAGATCTGCCCTTCATTTCTCCTTATACCGATCAAGTGACAACGCTCTAGGATAGACCTTTCACAGCTTAAGGTGTGAATTCACTGAACCAATTTAGTTGAATCTCTCTTATTCAAGTTGACATAATCAATCACCTATCACACTTTCCCATGCTTATTAGACTTTGTATCTTTTTCTTCTAAATTTTTACCTATCTTCGAGTACATTGCTTGTCTCTGAACTGTGGTTGTTCTTCATACATTATAGATGCCTTTTTTATTTATGTATTTTGTACAAGGTTTCACTATGCAGTTCAGACTTGTAGGGATCCTCCTGTTGGCAGCCTACCCAGTGCTGGGATTACAGGACTGTGCCACCACACCACACTCATTTGAGGCTCAGCATGCCCCAGTGGGTGGGGCCAGCATGGCGTGCAGGACTGGATATGTAACTCTGGTCCCTTTGCTTGCCTATGCAGGTGCTTAGTCTGCTGGCTATCTCACTGGCCCTGATGCCCATTTTTTTTGACATACCTATTAGTATCTGAGTTTGTAGCCTGCCTTTTCATTTTTTAAAAAAATATTTTAAAGATAGATGGTTTTAGTGTTTTTAATATTTAGTTATGCTAATTTCCTTTTATTATTTATTTTTATGTTTTATATAGAGTAATTACAGTCTCTCAGAAGTTATCTTGTTTTTCCTTCATTAATATGAATGTTTTGGCTTTATCTACAAATCATGATTGTTTTGAGTTAACTTATTGTTCTGTAAAGAAATGGCTGAGGTTTCTTGCTGTACAAATGTCTACTGATCCAAAGATATCTGTTGATTAAAAACCTTTCTCCAATTAAATTGCCCTACAAACTACGTCAAACATGAAGTAAGCACCATATCCCTATTGGATTCCAGCTGTGAGCTGGGCTCTAAGCCAGCAACAATTCATTTTCATTTTGTTTTCAGTTACTGAACTAACTAGGTCATGAGCCAAACTTAGCTTTTTCTTCTTCAGCTGATCAGAAGACATTCCTTTTGTGGTCATTATTGTGGACTGTTGGAGAGAAGCAAAAGACATCTTCAGAAGCTTCCTCTTGGTCCATAACATTATAACAACTCATAAGAATTTAGAACCATGTTTTTTGGTGGGGAGAGAGGAATGCCAATAGCTAAATATATTCACTGAATTGCATGTCTAAAAACTAATAAAATGCTCAACATAGAAATTCACAGATATAGAACATTCCCTGAGAGTGAGATCTGTTAAGGACTCTATTTTATAAACTGTACCACAGTCACCTTCATTCTAGTAAAAGAATAATAAGTCATTTTTTCTAACACAGAGTAAAAGATTTGGGAGACTATAAAAATCCATATCTTCATTCCAAATCCAAGCATATATTAGGACCCATGGCTTGGAATGCAAGATTTGATACAGTTGCGAATTCATATTTTGATTTTTGATACTCTTACCTGACATGATACTGGGGCTACATCTCTCATTTTCCTGTCCTGGTGCTCCTGAAAGAGATGACAAAATTGTCACATAGTGCTAAGGAGAATGTTACTTTCAAATGTCACCTCAACTAGTGTATAGTTATCCATTATTAGTGTCCTGTAGCTTGAGGATAATATCCAAAGATTGACAGCTATTATGATTTGAACTTAAAATGTACCCCCAAAATCTCATGTGTTTAAAAGTTTATTGGATCTTGGTGTGCCGTACTCATCTGTGGATTCATCTGTGCTGTAAGTGGTGAGATCTGCTGGAGGTGGATGCTGGGGGAGTGACCTGGGTGCATTTTGCCCTCAACTTTTCTTTTGTCTTTCTGTTTCTTGGATGTAGAGGGTGAGAACTTTCTTCACCACACCCTTCCTCCATGAGTTTCTGCCTTGGAGTCAGAAATCTTTGGGGAGAAGTTACTGGAAACTTTAAGCCAGAAAAACTTCAAGATGCAAGTTTTAGGTATTTTGACTCAGGAATGGAAGAATGATTTCATAATATTAATAATTTTTACTTTACCCAGACTTAAAAATGTGAATGTTATATCTGTTTTGTGCAATTATTAAAAAAAGTGCCTGGGACTAGGGATTTTGTAAAGAACACAGGTTTATTTAGCTGAAAGTCTATAGTTTTAAGAATATGATGCTTAGTTTCAAGGAGGCTTCATGACAAATGGTATCAGACAATAGGACTTTGAGTGAGACTCACAAATGGATACATACGTAAATGGACAAAACACTAAGGATGACCTTACTTTAGAGCAAGACAATCTCAAGGAAACTAATCTAATCTCATAAGACTCATTACTTCAGGACTGAATAGGACCAGGATGATAGCTCAATAGCATAAGCACCTGCCTGGGAAGCATAAGGTCCTGAGTTTGATCCCTGGTTTAAATCAATCATTCAATCAATCAATCAATCAATCAATCAATCAACTTCACAACACTCCTGTATCTTCAGAAAGACAGTGATCCATTCATGAAGGTGGAATCTAATTAACTCTTAAAAGTCTCAGCATACATTAACACTGTTAATTTAAATATGAATTCTGGGGTAGACAGATAATTTCCAAACTTTAGCAATGATAACATTATACCCATTATCCATTTCTTTCTAGATCTGGTGACTTTTCCACAAATGAAAGTTTAAACAATTGTGGGGCCAAGGAGATAACTCAGCAGTCTAAGCACCTGCGTGGAAAGCCCAATGGCCAGGCTTTGATCTCCAGTACCACATGCTGTGCCAGTCCGGGAACACCAGGCATGCCATGCCAGCCACCCAAACCGGGTGTTGTGGCACATACCTGTAATCCCAGGGCTGGGGAAGCTGAAACAAGAAGATCACTGTGAATCTGAGCTGCATAGGGAGACCCTGTACCAAATAAATAAAAGATAAAAAATAAAATTTTTAAACAATTGTAACAGTGTAACATGCGAGGGCTCCACAGGCTTCCGCTTCGTCAGACACAGGATATTATTATCAGTCAGATTGCTGATGACCCAGCTCCAATTTCCCTTTCAGGTGTTTGCTTTTAATTTTTTAAGACCATTCCTGGTGTCAGTTTTCCTTGGTCTGGGTTTTGGAAAAATGGTTTCTGTGAGTCTTACATACACATAATATATTTCATTGAGATAGAGATATAATGGTAATCCTGACCAATTCAGGAGCTTTACAACCCAGATAGTTCCCCACGGTTGTCCAGAATGAAAGCCAGTCGGCAAATCTTTATAATTCCATATTAAATAATTATCAATGTAGATTGAAGGCTGGCGAGACAGCTCAGCAGACTAAGCGCTTGCTTAGGGGTCAAGGTTCGAGCCCTGGAATCACATGCCACACCAGCCCTGCCTCCCGGGAGCATTGAGCCAGTGATGGAGTCCAGGGATGGTGGCACATCCCTATAATCCCAGCACTAGGGAGGATGAAAACAGGAGGATCACTATGAGCCTGAGCTGTGCAGTGAGACCCTACACACACACACACACACACACACACACACACACATATACACACAATGTAGATTGAGCCCTGGAATGAGGTAGAACCATGAGCAAGACGACTCTCTTTAGCCAAAGAAAATTCCCAAGAACTGCATTGTAAGGGATCTGTAGGCCGCACTCCTGTTAGCTGAGAAAATGAGTCCTTGTGTCTGTCAGAGCAAAGTCATAGAGCATCTGCATTTATTTTCGGCACCATTATCAGAGAGACTGTCAACCTGTGAGATCCATCGCAAGCATTCGCAGTCCATGTTTAATATCTAGATCTCTTGGTGGACAAATTATTTTTAACTCCAAAATTGATTATAGTATGAAGCCAGCATTAAGAACTACAGTATGCACTAAGGTAAATTAACACTAACAGGTATTTTTGAGGTTTAAGAGGAGTAGCCACTGGAGTTGTATGATAGAAGCGAAACAACACCAGTTTTTGAAAATGTATGCATTAAAGCTGTTCTCCTATTTTACCATCAGAATTCATACCAACTTCTGAATCATTCTTCTTTTCCCTAAATTCTTTCATTTAAAAAATAAAAAGTAAACATTACAATTGATAATCTCCATTCCAGATTAGATTAAAAGTGAGGTTATTCAAAGTCCTCTGTAAATTGCATTCCAAGTTTTAACATGAAGCCCCTAGAGTTGGCTTCAGTACATTTTTGTGATAGAATATCTCATTCAAATACAAACAGCGTAAAGATTCAGCTTGGAATGGGTTATGTTTTCGCTTTGAATGTAATTTTTACTTTGGCTGATCTCATTTTCAGCGCATAGGGTGAGGACAAAATTTCACACTGTTTGTTTTTCTTCCATCAGCTCCCATTTGAGACAATTACAACCCAGCTGGGTAAATATGTTGGCATGCAAGTGGGTTTCTATTTCAAAGCTCCCATTGTGAAGAAGCCCAGAGAATCAGCAGAAAAATTAATTACAACTAAAGAGAGCAATCTACATCGCATTTAGACAGTATTTACAAAACCCTGACAAAAAATAAGATATTAATGTTAATTGTTCTTTACTGCTAGGTTTATTTTGAACATTTTTTAAATAACAGGATTCTAGCCTTCTAAATTCATTACTCTAAGCTAACTTCTGTCAATTCTGAGTTAAGTAGACCCTTGACTAAGGAAAACTGAAGGTCAGTTCTATCACAGTAGAAATGTTCTGATTGTGAGTACGTGTTTAATAATATTGATTTACTCTACACTTCTGGTCAGTTTTATAGATGACCCTTCCAGTTGAGAAACTTGGTACTACCATTGCAAGCACCTGAAAAGAAATAACATTCATTGAACCAAGAATGATTCTTTTTATAGCAGTTGCTAAGGTACTTAACTCAGGCCCTACCTATTTGTGATGTGCAGCTAGAAACTGATCATTCCAACTGTGCAATGAATTGAACTCCATAGTGAGAGCCAGGGATATGTAGATATCAATAATTCATGCTAATTGCAGCTGATTTCCACACCTCTGGCAAAGACTTCTTAATGATGTCTTTTAAATGAGCAGTAGGAGAAGCAATCTAATTTTTGGTGATGCACACAGTAAGAACCTGTGGTCAAACATAACAGTAATATAAGGACTCTAATAAATATATATCAATATTTTCTATTTATACTTTATTTATACTTCACTTAAACTATAAAGTTATTTATCCATTATTTAGCCTTACGCATCCTGCACTATACTCTCCAGGAGCACTTTAATTTTTTTCATTTATCAGCTTATGTGATTATGAATATGTAAACTTTTATATGTAGAAGCCTGTCTAACAGTGGAAACAAGAAATAGCATTTTAACATTGTCTATATATCTTTCAAAAAATTTGTCAATTAAACTGTGCAAAATCAGCCACTGAGGAATGTGATTTTTTTTTTATTTTGAAAATATACACAGAAACTTATGAACCTCAAGTATTCTCAGCCATCTCTTTACGAATTGTCATCCTACTGCTGTCCTGTTTCATCAGTCTTCTCTTACACTTGACTGAATCTTGAGATTTTTTCTTTTTAAAGTGGATTACAGACTGATTCAACTTTGTTTAAGCTCTCCAAAATTAATGGCTGAAAAAGGATATTGAAAGTACCTGTCAAGCAGTAAAGTACTAAAAGCCTCTCTTGATTTTTCTTTGGCTAATTTATATAATTTTATCATGCAGCATTTCAACAATTGCTTCAGTATTATTCGTGGTATGTAAAAAATTAATGTACTCACATAGACAGATACAAATAGTCTGTGTTAGCAATACAATAATGTAATTATCAAAACCATAATTACTAACATGTTAGTAAGACACTAATTTATACCACTATATGTTTGCAATATTTTATATTTTAAAGTACAATTTAAGAATCTACACTCTGTACAAACTATTTCCTCTTCGCACATGTATCTAAATATACAGCCTGTTATAAACCTGTAGAGGAAAATTTTGGGATATTTATTCAATTAAATGTTTTTGGAGTAGAAAAAGTACCCAAAGATTTTTTTTTTTCTGAAGAAAGGGAAAGTAACATTATAATATGAAAGTCCTAGAAAGTTTGACCAAAATACACTTTAGGTCTGGGGATGTAGCTCAGCAGTGCAGTGGCACTGTGCCTCCTGCCTGTGTTAGATTTCCAGTAGTTAAAAACAAAAAACAAAAACAACAACAAAAAACTTCAGACATTAAAGAAATGTCCATGAATTGAGCACTTCCGGCTAAGTGACAAAGCTTCAGCTGGCATAGCAACTCGGGCATGGCGTTTGGTGAATAGCATACCACCTAGCTTGCCTTTCAGAACGCAGCTCAAAACTTTGCCAGATACTTTCACCAGTTTCTCTCCTACCTTTTAGCGGTCCCCTGTAAAGAAGGTATTCGACCTTCTGTGTTAAGTCACAATTGTAATTAAAGAAGGAGAGTTGGTCCATCAGAACACAAAGAAAAAGTAATAAAGTTGTCAACAACACTTGTTCACTTATTTGCTTTTCAAAACTATACAGGTGTGTGGAAGCTAAAAGAAAAAATCTGAAATTCTATGATTTCATTACTTGATCAATATTGGCCCTTGAAAAGACTTTGTATTGTACATTTGCAAAATGCTGAAGTATTAAAATTTGGGGGGAGAGACTTTCACACTTTCAGTTTACACAGAATAATTTTCTTACGTTAGGAGATACTGTGAACTTTCTTGCCCTTGTTTAGAAAGCAAATACGTTTTAAGAAGATATGTTTGAATATGAAAGTGGAGATTAGGGTGTAATGTCAATTTTGATTGTGTTGCTATCTACCCAAGGGATTGGTGGAGCGCACTCCTGAATGTGTCTGGGTGGGTGGCTCAGGCATTGATGTGGGTTCTATGTCTGGTTGTTTGTTTCTTTGCTTCTGATGCCTTTCCCCTCACCTACTTCCATCTGCCATGCGCTCAACAGTCCTGTCCTGAGTCGCCCTATCCACATGATGCTTCTGCTTTTGGGTGAACTAAGTGTGAACTGAATCCCCTGAACTCAAACCTCTCCTCCTTTAACTCAGGGCTTTGAATGTTGTATCCCAGAAACAGCTAAATTAACTAATCCAGTATTATTATAAGAAAATGCAAGGGCCCATACAGTAAAACAACAAACTGATAGAGGAGGAAAATGGATGTCTGTTTCATGTGCACTTGTGTGTACATGTTTTGAAATGGTTAACATTAATCATCTTCCATAAATTGGATGAATACACACATACAGGAAATTTTTGCTATATATGAAGACTATGTTTCTGATTTGATCTCCCAATCCATGAAGACTAAAATGATTTATACTACTTCTTTCATGATAAACATATGACATAACTGAAAATGATCCTTTTAAATACTATAAAATGATTAAAAATAATTTGTAAATCTTATGCATTCTAACTTGCCTTTGTTCCAAATTTCAATGGAATTTTCTCTCTTAACTGAAAAACTCTAGAAATACGAGGTAGTCTTGCAAATTTTATTCCTTTCCCAATACTATTTTTGAGACTGTATAAAATACATGGAATAGTCATAATTTCCATATTAGAAAAAGAACAACTTAAAAAAATGTATTTGGTTGTTACAGGGTCTCACTACACAGCTTGGACTCATGATGATCCTCCTTTTCTTGGCCTCCTCAGCTCTGGAGTTACAGTCATGGTCCACCACATGGGTCTTGGTGGCCACCTCAGCCCACCCTGGGGGCAGGATGGCACAGTACATGGTGCCAGAGATTGAATGGTGGTCCCTGTGCTTACCTAAGCTTGCCTAAGCAGGTACTTTAGTCCACGGAGCTACCTCATTGGCCCCCAGAAAGAGCTAATTTGATATTCAACTTTTTATTTTCTCAAAACATTCTCCTTCTAAATGAATACCGTTTTTTAAAAAGATTTCTTCACTTTTTAATTTTTTATTTTGAAGAGAATGAAAAATGTAAACAAAAAACCATAAAAATAGTACACAATTTCCAAATATGATAGGAAATTGACAATGTTTGTTGGATGTTCTGTTCCACATTGATATCTTCAAAACACAGAAAAGGTGACTTTTTTCTTTGAGTCCATATTTTATAAAACTGTAATCTTTTATCACTGTTTACATTACTGTACATAGAACACATAGAACAAAATAAATCCATATAGAGGTGCAAATCCTAGAGTCAACCAGAATGACTCAGGACAAACTCATTGTGATAAACTAGCCCACATCAGTGAGAGCCAAGTTGTCTCAGGACCGTCACATGTTGTCATATCTCATGGAGGTGCAAGGTGCACCGTGGGGTGCCAAATGCTTCACAGGCCTAAACAAGCAATCAAAGTATCTATAGAAATGAGAAACAGAAATAGAGGGGTCATTCAAGACAAACACAATTTAAGCAAGAAACTTTTTAGCTGGTAGATAACAACAATGTAATTTTCGTCCTTCTGCATACTGGAATTCAGAGATCCAGCTCCCAGCAGAGTTAAATTCTCTTCCAGCTTGTGGGTAGCTGGCTTCTGCCTGTAGAAGGCAAGTCAATTTATGACATCTTTTTCATAAGGGCACTCATGTCCAAACACTTCCCCAAAATTGAAGAATGTTTAAATTAATCTTTAACTAATGGGTAAAAAATTATTTACTAATGGGGTGCCATGGAATGTTGCAGCCATGTGTATACTTTGTAATGATTATATCAAGTCAAATATATTTATCCCAAGTATTTATCATTGGTTGTGATGAAAACTTCTATAATTCTTTTCCTTTTCTGAAATGAACAGTGCATTATTAATATCTATGGTCATCCTAGTGTGAAATAGCATAGTGGGGCATCTTACTCCTAAGTGATGGTAATTTAGGGTTCATTTGAGAAACCTTTCCCTTTCCAGCTCCAGCCTCTGCTAGGTACCATTCTGTATTCAACTTCTGGGAAATCAACTCTTACATTCCACATATCAGTGAGAACTGATGTACTTGTCTTTCTGTGCCTGGATTATTTCACTTAACACAATGATCTCCACTTCCACCTATGGTGTCACAAGTGTCAGGATGCTGTTCTAGTAATAGCTTGATATAGAACTCAAAAACTCATACCCACCTAATAAGAAAATCAGCAAAAATTAGACAACTAAAATAAACAAATACTTCTCAGAGTAAGAGTTGCAAATGACAAATAAATACATTTTTAAATGTTCAATGTCTCTAGCTAGTAGAGAAATGTCAATTAGAAAGACACTGAGATTTCATCTTACTCTGGAAAGAATGGATAGCACCAAGAAATCAAATAATAATGAAGACTGATGAGGGTGCAGTGGAAAAAGGAACCCTTCTGTATTGTTTTGGTGGAAATGTGAACTAGCCCAGCCAACATGGCTATCCATATGGAGATTCCTTAAAAAGTAAAACTAGAAATTCTATTTTTCCAGTTATTCTCCCTTGTAGGTATCATCATAAAAGAGTTAAAGATATCAAATTTCAATGATATACACGTTCAAACATGTTTCATAGCAGCAAAATTCATAGCAAACTCATTCTTATTCTAATAGGAATAATTCTATTTTCTTATTTTTAGGGAAAAGGCACACTTTTTTTCCGTAAAGGCTAAGAAAATTTATAGTCCCTCAAAAATGACCAAGCATTTCCTGTTCCCCACATCTTCATCAGTATTTATTATCTTTATTCTTTTTGATAATAATTATTCTTACTGAGATGAAGTAATATCTCAGGGTTTTGACCTGCATTTCCTTGAGGATCAGTGATGTTGACCATTTTTTCAGATACTTCCTGGGCATTTGTACAGTTTCCTTTGAGAAATATCTATTTAGGACTACTGAACATTTTTCACTGGGTTTTTAAAAATTTACTATTGAGGTTTTTCGTAATCAGGTCATTAACAATGATAGTATCTTTCCAAGCAAAACAAAGAAAAAATGTTTTATGTAATAAAAATATTCTAATCATGTTGCTTTTCTTTATTTTCATGTTTATTTTCTAGTTTCAAAATTTATGTGGCTTTTTAAATTATAAAAGTGAAGTTTCTATAGTGGTAGGTTACATAAAGCTTTTCTGGGTTAATTTTTTGACATTTATATAAGTTAAACAAAATTGTATTCATTTGTAAATAAGGACATCAAGTTATCATTCAGAAAGGAGAAGGGTAAACAACTCTTGATTAAAGTTGTTTTGTTTCCTTCAGTACAGAAATATATTACCTCTGTGTCCTGACCCATTTCTAAGTATGGCATTTGAAAATTTCCGGTCTCAGTAATATCCTAATCAACCTACTGAAAACTAATTGTAACAGAACTCCCAGAGTGCTTCTGATTATCAAGGTGAAAGAAGGATCAGATTCCTTATCTTTAATTAATAGCGGAATTGTCACCCTCTGAAAAGGAGGTTTGGTGTTTTTACAATCTAATTTATCAACCAGAATTTAAGAAAACAGAGAAGGTTGATGGGTCAGAATTTGAATTTTGCAAACAAAGCAAAACTAATAATGCATTGCCTTCCTCTCTAATTAAATGAACAAACAAACAAAAAGGGTTGGATTAAATCAAACTGTTTCAGATTACTATTTATAAATTAGTGAAGAAAAAGTTAGAAATGAAGATGCATATTAATCTAGGCACTAATTCTAGCTTTGTGCCCATTGTAACAATTTAGAGAAAGAACTTCTGAAGATTTATCTAAGGGAACTCACTGTACTATTTTGAAAGCAGAGACCCTACTATTTCTTTGAAGTTATTTTTGAAATTTGGAATGAAGTCATTATCACTAATAAAACAAGAGTTCGAATCTCAGAATGTAGCTATCCTAATAACGAAACATTTATGGGGGGATGTAAAATTGTTCAGTAAAATTATAGGTACAAAACACAAAAATATAAAAACTAATGCACAACTTTATAAAATGAAGAAAGAAAAGTAGAATGCTCGCAGTTGTTGACTTCAGTAGTTTTAGCTCTGAGTACCCGATAATTATTTCCTGTTCTTGAATAAGTATTAAAATTAGAAATGAGCTCATCTATTTTCTTTTCTGTTGTAATGAAACATTTTAATGCAAAACTTTAAAGAACACTAAGAGGAATTCAGAGGTAGCTTATGAGCCATTTCTCTTATATCATTAACTATTTTTCCAGTCTCTGACTAAAAACTACATACCTGTGTTAACAGGTAGCAGATTTTACTCTACGTAGCTCCTGACTTGGTCTTTTTTTTCTGGCCTGGCCTTCTTTTCACTTCTCTCTTTAAGTCCACCAGCTCTTTTGCTACCTGATTGCAACTACACACGATTTAAGAAGACCCGAAAAAAATGTCAAAAATCTTCAGATTTAATCCTGTACAGAAGACACAACTTAACAAGGAGAAAGATGAAAAGGAAACAGAAAAGACTGGGCAAAAAGCAAGGCATAACCTGAGAGCAGGTCGGGACTCTGACACAGAAAAGGAATGCGATTCACATGAACTTGAAAAAAACCCTCATACTTTCAAAAATAAATTCTCCTTTGAAAAAAATCTACAAAAAGTTTCTCTGTTTCTTTTATCTAGTAGTTCTTCAGTGAATCTAAAATGTTCCCTCAGGAGATGATGAAAAAAAAGGACATGTTTTATTCCATATTAAGAACTAAATTGAACAGTATGATTCTTCATTTACTGCTAATCTAACCAGAGTGTAACTGAAAATTATTCTTGCCCCAAATCTCACTAGACAGTGAGGAGCACATTTATTATTTATTTGCCTTCATGATGTGCAAGAAAATTGTACATTAAAGTTGTATACTTAATATGTGGACTTAGGTGGTGTTTTAGACCATTAAAATTTCATTTAAATAAATGATTTTATAATTTCTCAAAGAGCATTTGGAGACGGCATAAAGATACTCAAGTCCTCTAATTGAAACTTTTTTTTTTAATGTGTTTGGTACAGGGTCTCACTACACAGCTCAAACTCTTAGTGATTCTCCTGTTTTCAGCCTCCCCAGTTCTGGGATTACAGGTGTGCACCACCAGCCTGGTCTTGGTCACTCGCTGGTCCAGCGTGTCCCGGGGCGGGGCTGGCACAGCATGTGCTACCTAGAGCTCTAGTTGAAAGATTTTGATAATCAAATACTCAAGGATACTCCTGATGTTACTATTCCTTGCCTTACCCCCATCCATTCACTTGCAGTGCAGTCCTCCTCACTGATACTAGGGTTTGCCGATTTAAGACACGACACATTGCTTGTACAATAATTTAATAATATTCACCCAAAAGTCAAATACAGAAGAGTGTGTAAGGACTGTCCATACGCTAGAGACCCAAAGAATCCAGTTGAAGGCCTGGATCCCACAGCAACGTCCTGCACAAGTCCAGCTGCAGGCCTAGAGTCATGACAATATCTCGTACAGGTCTGTGTCAAGGATCGGCACCTGAGAGGCCCAACGCTCGGTGGTGGAAGCTAGAAAGTCTGCGCCTGCGGTGTGAAGGATCTGAGCCAGCGGGCTCAGGGATCTGCACAGAACCAGGAAGTAGCATTCAAGCAATGGCCTGAGCTCCCCTGAGGAGCAGAGCTGCCCTCCTTGGCAGCAGTGAGGATCCGAGCTCCTCTGATGATAACAGCTGAGTTCATATCAGGAAAACCAGCATAACAGCTATAGCGACAACACGCCATCGTCACCGACAGTTCTCCTTTTAGGTTGCTGGTGACAGTCCTCAGTGGGCCTTCCACACTCCACGCCACCCTGACTCAGTTAGGCTGCATGTTCCAGGTTGACCATTACATAATCCACCACATTCACTTTTTATCAGATGAAATTATTTTCCTTGGTGCAGATTTGATGATTTATTTATCTTTTTCTGTTTTTTTTTTTTTTACTTGTTTTCCCAACATTCATTCATTCCTGAGTTGCTTTGTCAACATACGCCCATTTTTGATACATGCCTCTTGCTGCGAGTAAATGAAGAGCTGCGTGAAGACAAAAAACTAGGAAAAGATTTCTATCTAAGGAAATTACACTTTTAAAAATGTGGGACCTGAATAAAATAATTATAAAATAGAAATGTTGAAAGTGAACCATCAAATTACAAACAAGGAGAAATAAAGTCTCTGTATACAGCAAGTAGCTGGGAATAACGGAAGATTACCAGGAGAAATGAATGAATCCTGAAGATGAAAGAGACCCACGGCAGGGGCTTAGAATAGGACTGAAGCAGGAAATAGATGTCAGTGGAACACCCGCACGTGCTTTGTAGACTTTATCTATTTACTATTATTTTTTTATGATGTTCTAGAAAACCTATGGACTCAGGAATAGTATCCTCCGAAAGCATAAACTTGTAACGTGGCTCAGATATCCACATAGTTCAAAGCTATTGTGCAATTGCCATTTTTAATAAGTTAAAAATCCTGACTCTTAGGCAAATAAACATGTCAAAGGTTCATTAAACTCATTTAAAGAGGTTTTGTGTTTTATGTTTGCAATAATGACACAATTCAATTCAATGTCAGAAGCTAGCCCATTTATAAGAGAACAAGGTTGCCAGCGAGACTGAAAAAACTGGTTACTGTAAGCTCCAGTCATGGAGTACAATATCCAGGATAATATAATCAACAGATGAATTATTTAGGTCTGTATGAGACAAAAATCTGGAAGGTAACCTGTAACTTGACTGTGCTTGAGGGTTTAACTAATGCTAAATAGTGAATCAAGCTAATTCTACTCTTTGTGTAACTATATTTCAGTAGTGTTTGTCCATATGTAATACTGAAGATATGTGCCACCAAATATTTGGCCTTATTTCCCATTTTTGGATAATGTTTCAGATGCTGTACATATGACCCCGAATTTCAGGTAGTGTTGAAAGCCCCTGAATGAGTAGTTTCTGCCAAAGGCAAATGCAACCTGTGGTTTTCATTTTGTGTGTGTGATATCAGTGGTATTAGGAGTGGTGTGCAGAAGATAGTTGATACCATGGTGCACGTATGCAGGCATTAAAATCAAAGGCTTTGAGATGACAGTAAAAGTGAAAGAATGCCTGTGGGAAGTACAAAAATACCTAACCCAACTTCTTCATATTTTTATATAAAATGACTATATATTTGTCACTGAAAAATCTTATATTATTTTTAAATTGATTCAAATAATAAATTGCATAGATAATCAGATTTAAATGTTTCCTCTGACATTATTACATTATTGGAGAATGAATTCCTTTGACTTACTATATATATATATATTATATATATCAGATATATATTACTATATATATATCAGATATTTCAGAATTACTGCTGGAACTTTATGCATTGTAAAGGCTGTGTTCTCAGCAGTGTGGACCCCAGGTATTTTAAGTTGCTCCTGGCAAATTATCAGACTTTTTTTTTTAGTGTAGTAAGGTGACCTTGACTCCTTTGCATTTCTTCTCAAAAGTAAAATTGGCAATTTGTACAAAGCAGTAACTTCCTGAGATATTGAATAAGAAAAATAGGATTTAACAAACTACCCATGTACAAATCAGAGCCGCTTCTCATGGCAAAGGTCAGGCTGAACGGTAATATATATTCAAATCTGAACTAATAATCAGAATCTTGAGAATAACGTCAAGCACCAGAGGGAACTTGGAAATGTGTGTAGTAACAAAGCTAGGGAATGGATGACTGTATCTTTAAATTGCACATTTTTTAAAATCAGGGAAATGTTTTACATCATAAAAATAATGAAATATTAAGGGAGTAGAAACATTCTAATGTAATTATAGAATTTATGAATGAGTATTCCAGCTGTGCATGCATTCATTCCATAAGCATTTGTAACATAGGACTATATGTTAAAGCCATTAAAATGCTTTTCTGTGTCTATACTCTGTACCTGTCTAATTGCCACAGATTTCTAACGAGATTAGAGATAGTAGAATTCAATCAAGTTTCAATAACTGGGTTATGTGCAGCAAAATGGTACCATAGAATGCTCAGTGAAACAAGTTAGCCTTTGGGGTACTGTAAGATGCATTCTCTAATCTACTTTCCACTTCGTATTATAACATGCATACTTAATATTCTTTCCCTGATGGTTTGAGTAACTTGGGAAATAGTCACAGAAATTTTTTCTCACTTTCCATTCATGCTTTTAAAGCATGATATTTGCCAAACTGTCCTTTTCTAATTATGAGAATATGGTACAGAAAGAAAGCTAGAAAGAAGATTGAAATCATTTCTTTTTTGAGCTCTTCATCAGCTGTATACAGTAACATAAAAAAAGATCCTGAGATTATGCCCAAGGTGGCATGAAGATTATGTCAGAAGGAACCTTTGATTTGCCTAAATGTTTATTTAGCCAAGTCTGGGTGTAATATCAGCAGGTGATAGAGCACAAAGACTACTGGCAGAGAATGAGAAGATGAGTCTGTATCCCTCAGGTACTTATGGACTAGTGAAGTAAGATCAGACGCTAAACAAGAAAGGCTCATGTGTCAGCTATG
>NW_004524686.1:4118604-4148496 GCF_000260255.1 Octodon degus | reverse complement strand
TATATATTTGGGCTTTTATACCAGATGGAAGAGAGTAGACATGTTCCTAGCGCAGTGCCAGCTAGTACCAGCTGGGATAGGTAAGCTTTACAATCACCTGGAGGTTAAGAGCAGTAAGACAAGTGTGGAGGGAACAGAAAAATTACAAAAAGCTTCCCCTTTCCTCCGAGTGGCTATCACTCAGGAAAGCGGAGGCACTGTGAAGTTGTGAAACTACGGTAAAAAGTACTCATTATTAGAGAAAATTCTGAGATTGACATTATAAACTGGACAGTAGCTGGGAGTCCACTAAAAGAATTAGAATTCTTAATTACTAGACTGATTTGATTGAAATTAGGCACATACCCCACTGTTGGAAGGATTGCCCAAGCCATAGTCAGGCTGGAGCTACAGATTAAAGAAGCATACCATAATTTAGTTACAAGACTAAAATAATGATTGCATATAATATATAAATGATAAATAGGTTGTTTGGTGCAAAATCATTAAATTTCACTACCTTTAAGGCTAACAAACTCAATAAATTCCATTATCTTAGATTTTTACAAGCCACTGGTAGCCACAAACAAAGAAAAAAGCAAAAGTATAGATACAGTTATTCTTTTTTTTCCTCTAATTATACTAGGGATACATTTACATTACCACTTAAATAACTATGTTAATTGTCACACAATTAAAAGTCAGTATATAAAAATGTTCTACATTTTATAACCCAATTTGTAGCAGAGTCTTAAAATCAAGATGGAAGAAAATAAAATGATATAAATTATTTTGTGCATGTGTCAGTGTGTAAGTTGTCAGTTTATGCTGTCACCATGGTTTATTCATTTGATGTAATTGAAAATTTTTCTTCAGGGTATCATGTCTTTAATTTTTATTCAACCATAAACGGAAGCAGTCAGGAGGAGCAGCTGTTTTACGAAGTAGGGAGAAATTTTATGAGCTTTTTAAAGATTATTTCTCCTTCCTTTTAACCTGTAAGATGTTCAAATCTTAGGTATATCCAAATCTGACTTCTCTGGAAGAAGGGAAATGGAAACAGTCATATTAATTCAGAACTTTATAAATACAATTACATCAGTGTATTTGCCTTTAGGATCGTCAATGTATAGCCCACTACATTGTATTCCAAAATATGTGTGTACTTATTGGTCTAACAATTTACTAATTATGTAACAAAAATGAATATACAATATGAAAACTTGAATTCAGACAAGTTCATTATAGTTTTTATACTGCATATTTTATTATGTATTTTACACATTATATATAAAATGATATTGAAGAAAGAAAAGAGATCAATTTTTATATTTTCTATTCCTAGACTTTAAGAGCTATTGCACTGCTCCAAAGATACGTTGGAATCTTCATCTGTTATCTCTTAGTCCCTTATACTTGCCTTTAATCTCAACGCGATGCTGGTACAGAGGTTTGGAAAGGCATGACGCTTTGTGGTCAGGCCCACAGATTGTCACAGATGACAGTTATTTATCTCTGACTCTTTTTTCTGCTTGATTCTATTAGTTTCTAAGTTCTACTCATTCAAAGCCTTCAGCGCTTCTCGTATACAAACCACCTGCTTATTTTTAGCACTCGTGCCTTGGTTCACTGTTTTATTTTTTATGGTGCTAGGGAAACCAAGGCCTTTGCAAAAGAGCAACACACCCAAACCTTTCTATATAAATTATTTTAAGACAGGGTGTCTCCAAGACCCAGTTGCCCGAGATGACCTCAACTTTGCAATATTCCCGCCTCAACCTCCCAGACAGCTGAGATTACAAGCATACACCTTGATGCTCATCTCCAACTTTATTTTTCTTATATTGATATACTAAATCCAACTCCATTTACATTTTTATCTCCGGGTAACTAAAACATTTCTATTCACAGTTGATAAAATAATCTTAAAACTTTCTCTTCATTTCTAAAGCAAAAACTTCAATGATTTTTGACAACCACCAAAAAAATGGATAATTCCTAACATAGTAAAATTCAGACATTCCAGAGTTTTTCCAACAAACCTCCTCATTCTTAGGCCCTGCAACTGGACTTACGTTCCCCCAAACTAAAATATAGAAAAAATCCCACTTAAACTCTTTTGATTTGTAGGCAAGATCAATACACTCCAGAAATCCTGTAAATCTTAATGACTGGTACCGTACAAGTTAAGTTTAACACTTCCTGTGCATTAGATCTATTTAAATTTAAAATCCAATATAGTAATAAAACTACTGACTAAAATATAGCTAGAAGGATTTACTGAATTTAAATTTTAGTTCTTACGATTAAAGGTACAGGAGAGGAAGAAAAAGTGCAGAGCACTTAGTAACTTCAAAATGAATTCACTTACAAAGATGAAATTCTATCATAACCCTTCATATCACTATACTGATAAGTGAAAGGAAAATTTCTATTTCAAAGTTTAGCATTAAGTAGAATATGCGATGGAGCTCCAATGAGGACCATTTACAGCAACAAATGAATTTTTACATGAATCTATAACTAAATTTGCTAAACAACCTTTTCTTCCAATCTTATTAAGCAGTAAATTTTTATTACTTGTAACTTCTTATTCATTCTGCAACAATCTCACTTTTATCATTGCTCCTTTCTCTCATGAGATCAGGGTTGGTGGTTCACACTTTAGGTAATGGCTGCATGGCATGGTTTAAAAAAGCTTTCTATTCATTGAAAGGAACAATTAGTGCTTGTATTGTATGATCAGTTTTGCATGCCTTTATTTGGTAATCTTAGCAGCTACTTTGAAGATAATAGTATGCAATATAATAACCATTGTTAATTTCCTCTCATCTTGTTTTGAAATTCTATATTGTTTTTGTTCTTTATAGTCTTTAAATTTTTAAGAATACAAAAGGAATAATACTTTTCAGCAGTGATCTGATCTCTCAGTGTTTTATCATGTCGATTGCCTTACACATGTGTGTGGTTGAATATTTTTTTAAGATTTTTTTATTTATTTATCTATCTATTTATTTATTTGGTACTGGGTCTTGCTACACAGCTCAGACTCATCGTGACCCTCCTATCTCAGCCTCCCCAGTGCAGGGATCTCAGGCATGCACTACCATGCCAGGTTTCAGTGGCTAGCATAGCATGCAGTGCTGGGGATCAAACTTGGGTCCTTGCGTTTGCACCACGGAGTGATCTCTCAGCACCCCCATGGAGTATATTGGGTATTTTTAATCCACTGAAGATCTCTCTCTCTCTCTCTCTCTCTCTCTCTCTCTCTCTCTCTCTCTCTCTTTCTCTTTCTCTCTCCCCCCCCACAAACACACACACCAAATTGTAAGGATACTTATGTAGGCATGTAAATATTTCTTCTCCTCTCTATTCATACGGTTTTGGAAAAGCTCTATTCATACTGTTTTGAGAGTTTTCTTGTTTTCAGTTCACATAAATCATACACAAGCTGAAGAGATAGCATAGTAGTTTATGCATTACACTCTACAGCAAGAGGTCATAGGTTTGAGCCTGGGGTCTGCCTTTATTTATGGGACTGGGGAGATGGCTCAGTG
This sequence comes from Octodon degus, assembly GCF_000260255.1. Lineage (NCBI taxonomy): Eukaryota > Metazoa > Chordata > Mammalia > Rodentia > Octodontidae > Octodon > Octodon degus. Next base: position 4,144,960 of record NW_004524686.1, on the reverse strand, counting down.
GAATAAGTGCTTCCCTGGCAAGTGCAAGGGCCTGAGTGCAATTCCCGGTTCTGTAAAAAATAAAAAAAAAAGTAATCATACACAATATAAAATCTGCACACTATATCACCTCTAATTCACTCAAAATAAGAATCATTGGAAAAAGAAAAAAGAAAGATAAGGTACAGATGGCTTTCTGCCATTATCATATGCTTAATGATACAATCTGTTAATATCTACTCAGAATCATAAACATAAGCATATATGAGCAAATCTTTCAAATATCTAACAGAAAAAGGATAGAGTTTTATCTGTACCCTCTTATACTTTTGTCTGGACTATTTTTTGGTGGTACTTAGCTTACACATTCTTGAGTTGAAAGTTTCAATATATTTCCTGTTTTGAATTGTCTAAATCATATTATTTGAGAAATGGTAAACTGTTGTTGTATCTTAAAAAGAAATTATCTAATTGGTTAGTTCTCTTTCTTTTAGTATTATATTATATTAACTTACTTTCAACCATACTAATACCAAACCAAAGGCTCATATTTACAGAAGAAGGAATTAATATTTGAGATTTTATTATGGACTAAATTATGATTATCAGTTCATATTCATCAAATAATAAACCTTATAAAATTCAAATAGTTACCCTGAGTGACAACTTCTTCACGTAGAAAAATTTTAAATACAAATTTCAAATATTTTCTAAGTTATTAAATTATTATTATTATTATTATTATTATTGTATTTTAGGGAAGTGTCTACAAGATATTCAAGGTCTCACAACTAGATCAGACTCATAGTGATCTACCTGTTTACAGCCTCCCAAGAGCTGGGATTACAGGGGTGTGCCACCACGCCCTGTCTCAGTTGTCATCTCAGAGGCCCTGGGAGCAGGGCCGGTATGGCCAGCCCAGGGATCAAATCCCTGGCTCTGGTGCCTGCTTGCAAGTGCTTTAATCTGCTGAGCTCTTTGGATGGCCCTTTAAATTACTTTTAAATATTTTATTATTAGTTGTTATATCTCTGTCATCATTTTGTCAATTCAAATTATCACGTGTATCTCTATTATCTATATTGGCTTTATAAATGACAGATGTTAATGCAAAGGAAATAAGAAAGCAAAATGAAACAATGAAAATAGTAGTTTGGGCATATTCTGTATTTTTAATATATCTTTTAAAAAGTACCTATGAAGTTTCTGAGTCATTTGACTCTGAAAATATTTACTTGGCTTTTTAATTTGTAAAGTAAAAATTCAATTGTTAAAATGCATCATATAAATATTATTTAAAGCTATAGCTAGAAAATATTTCTAAAACTATCATTTGTACTTTATATTTATTCAAGTTTAAATTGTTCAAAAGAGACATTTTCTCTACTTCCAAAAATTATGGGAAGTAGACATGGCTAAAATCACCATCTCAGTTTTACAGAATTTAAAAGCTTTGATTAAAATCACACAGATCCTAGGAGGAAGTATGGAGGGATCAATGTTTTCTTAAGCTAAATTAAATGTTCTTTCTGTAATGTTTTTCAGCATTACGTAATAGAAGCTTTTTATTTTAAAAATCATTTTATTTGAGAAAATATGTGATACAAAGGTGATAATTTGACATGTGTATACAGGGTATAATGATCCAATCAGAATAGCTAACAGTTTATTTTCTTTAACATATTTTGAAAGTTCTGATTAACCTATAATAATTGTGTATACTTATGGGGTACAGTGTGACATTTGAATGCATGTATATAACACGTACTACTCACGTCAGAGTAGCTGACATTTTCATTTTCTTACCATTATTTTATGTTTAGGGATCCTCTGTCTCAGTTATTTATAAAATACATTCTAGATCATTCTGAACTATAATACAACACAATTTTTATGAAACAATAGAAATTATTGCTTCTATTTAACTGTGTTTGGTTTATATGAGCCAACTTGTCACTGTCCTTCCTCCTTTAATGCGTTCTACCTTTTACTAATTGCCATCAGTTAACTTCTTTTTTCATCAACAAAGTTAAGTATATTAGCAAATACAGAATACTGTACCATAATTGTAATATGTAAATTACAATAATTCTAGTGCATAAATTAAATACAGCATGGCTGAGGGTAGGTCACTTGTAGAGCAATTATTCCATATTTGCTGTATATTGTTTACATTCCTTCTGGGGAGAAGGTAGCTGTGTGTAATATATCTTTATACTGTTTTTGTTTTCCTTCCAATCCAAATATGACAGTAAACAGAATATTTCTCTTTCTGTATCTGACTGACTTTAGTTAAATTAATCACCACTGGGACCAGGGAGATAGCTCAGTAGAATAAGTGCTTGACTGGCAAATGCAAGGGCCTGAATTCAATCCTCAGTTCTGCCAAAAAAAATTTTAAAAAAGAATAAATTAATCACCATTCTTTCTGCTTTTATATTTTTATTAGTATATATTTGGATGCATATCAATTACATTTTTCTTTTAGAATTGGTACATATACATAGCACACTTTCTATGGATTTTTCTCCTTTTGTTTATTTATTTATCTATTTTTAAGGAATACAAAATGGTGAAAAAAAATTAGAAACAATACAGAAAGCCGGTCAGATAGCTCAGCAGACCAAAGCACCTGTTTCAGCAGAGCACAGTGACCGGGTTTGATTCCGGGGTGCTGTGCTGGCCCAGCCCCTGAGGCGTGCTGAGACAGTGATGGAGACTGGGCATTGTAGTGTGAGCCTGTAATCCCAACGCTTGGGAGGCTGAAAACAGGAGAATCACTACAAGTCCTATCTACATAGTGAGACCCTGTATACTCTGTAGACCCTGTCCTAAATTCATTTAAAAACAAAAAACAAAAAACAAAAAAAAAAAAAAAAAAAAGGAAACAACACAGAATTTCACCAAACAGGGAATTTGACAGTGGCTGTTGCGGTGTTTTTTTTTTTTTTTTTATGCTTATTAATAGTTTAATATATGAAGGAAACATCCAGATTTCTGAATATGAAGGTACATATCTCACATTAATTTAAGTCTACATAAAGTAGAGCCTCTATACTGACATATTGAAATTTACTTTCTGCTTAGCCTTTTCTGTTATGTAAACAATTGTACGTTTATTTGTTATTCTAAAACCTCAGGGTCAAGTTTACATAATTTTGCTAAATTTCCATGTCTGCTCAGAAGCAGTTTACAGTACTAAAACCAACCAGCCAAAGAACAGCTTCAACAGAAAGTTATGTCCGAAGGGGAAGAAGGAAAGAAAAAAGAAAAATGAAAAGAAAAAAAAGCTAACTAAGGTGAAATGATCGATGATGGGGAGTGGGCAGTCACAAATGTTCACAGAAAATAGGTCAGTTAGTAACTTCTGCAAAAAGCCTACACACTTCAGTCAGGGACATTAGTAGAATGATTTGGGAGCATAATTGTTTTTCTGGCCACTTGTGCTTTTCTGTGAATGAAAAGGAATCTGCAGGCTAACAAGCTCGTCCGCCTCAGCCCAGCTGGTTCATATGCACACTGTTCATGTGATGCCCAGGGTCCAGTCCACACCGTTTGAGGACCATTATTTTCTGTGGAACTTGAAACCATCTTTATCAGGGAGTTCCAAGAAGGGTCTGCAGCATGAGGTCCATTGAAGATGGGTCCTCCAGGACCATCAGGAATAGGTGCTACTGGAGGGATCATTGCATTCCCATACACAGAAAAAGGCCTACCCCCAACTTTAGGAAAGTCCATATATCCTGCAGGAACATGCTGATGGAATGTACCAGAAGCAGTTACAATTCCTGTACTATCTCTCTCCATGGCTTGATGCTGTGAAAACACTCCTGGATCAGACATTGGCCTGACAGTGGCTGTTGTATTGCACAGTCTTCTCTTCAATTAGTTCTTTATATTACCAGATATAAACACGCTAAATGTTTATAAAAATGTTACAAGAAATTAAAAAGAAGAAAAATAAAAATTTAAGCATTAGTTTCTCCTTTCGTTAGACAAGCAGAAATCAGCGGTATAATTATACAAGCTACTCTGTACACACACATACATGTATCATTTTTGCTAGTATCTTACGACCTTTTCCTCATTCAAATTTTTCTTCCTATAAAACAGATTCTTTCCTTTTTACAGTATCTATGTATCTTTCAGATTTTATGTACTCTTTCTTTCAGGTTCTCCCACTGGTGAGTCAAACCACTGTTTGTATGTGTGGCTCTGATTCATTGCACTTACCACTATGGTCTCTAGTTACATCCATTTATCTATAAAAGCTTCGAGTTTACCCTTTTTTAAAAAGCTGAGTAATACCATATTGTGCAAAAATACCACAGATTTTTGTCCATTCCTCAGTTAATAGGCATTTGGGCTGCTTCCAGAATTTAAATAGTATGAATTATACTTCTATAGATATGAGTGCACATATATCATTGTGATTTGATGTTTTGAGTTCTTTTGGAAAAATACTTAGGAGTGGAATAGCTGTGTTAAATGGAACCTCCAATCCCAACTTTTTGAAGAATCTCCACAGTGATTTCCATAGTGAATATACCAATCTGTACTCCAACCAACAGCATAGAAGGGTTCCTTTCTCCCCCAAGCCCCTCCAGCATTTGTTATTTATTGACATCTTGCTAACAGCCATTCTTTCTGGGTTGAGATGGAGTCTCAGTTTTGTTTTAATTTTATTTTCCATTTGTATTTCTTCATCTGAGATGTGCATATTCACCTCAGACACCCATTTTTGGATTAGGTCTTTGAATTTGGGGTACCTGATTCTTTTTTGATTTTTAGTATATTCTAGATAAGAGTTCTTTGTCAGAGGAATGGTTGGCTATAAATTTTTCCAAATTCATAGGTTTTCCTTTCACACTGTTGTTGATTTCTTTTGGCATGCAGAAACTCTTTAAAAAGATGAGACTCCAATTGCAGATTCTTTGAAGTATTTTCCTTGCAGTTTGGTTGTTGTTCATGAACTCTCTACCTACCCCTATGTCTTTAAAATTTCTACCTACTTTCTCCTTTGGTAGATTTTGTGTTTCAGATTTAATACTTACAATTTTTTATTAATTTTGACTATAGTTTAGTGAATATGATAGACACAGGTCTATTTTTAGCCTGTGACATATTAAAAGCCAATTTTTCCAGCACCATTTATTAAAGAGATCATCTTCTTCCATTGAATATGTTTGGCCCCTTTGTCAAAGATTAGGTGGCTGAGTGTGTTTGTAGTTGTGTCTGCACCTTCTAATCTGTTCCACTGATTCTCAGGTCTGCTTTGGCCAGTACCATTTTGATTTTCTCACAGTAGATTTGTAGTGTAATGTTAAGTCAGGGATTGTGATGCCTCCTGCTTCTTCCTTGTTGCTTTTGTTTTTCCAAGTCTCTTTGGGTTCCAGATGAATTTTAAGAATATTTTCTCTACACCTTTGAGGTCTGATAATGGCATTTTAATTGGAATTGCCTTGAATCTGTGTAACAATTTTGGGAGTATGGCCATTCTCACGATGTTAGTTCTTCCTATCCAGGAGCAAGAAATATCTTTCCATTTTCTGAAATCTTTTTCAATCTCTTTTTTCACAGTAATATAAATTTTATTGTATAAACCTTTACTTCCTTTGTGAGATTGATTCCTTAGTATTTCACTGTTTTAGATGTTACTGTGAAAGATATGGTTTCCCTAATGTATCTCTCTGTGTTTCATTGTTTGTCTCAATCTTTGTTCATGTAGTATGATACTGTTTGCTGTTTTATCACAGATGGTTTTTATTGCGTCGAGGTAAAGACCATTTATTCCTACTTTCGGTAGCATTTTTATCATGAATGAGTGTTGGACTTAGTCAGAAGCTTTTTCTGCATCTATTGAGATCTTTGCATCATTTTTGTCTGGGTCTGTTGATATAGCGGGTTATATTTATGTACATATCACATCTTAATTTTTTTTAATTTTTTCCTCCCTATTACTGCCTTTCCTTTTTGTATCTTTACAAAGTCTACTTTCCTGTCATACCACATTATTTTTCCTTTGTTTGGCTTTTTTTTTTCCTTGTTTTGTTTTGTCTTTCTGAGATAGGTTCTCATGGGTCAATTCAGACTGGGCTTGACTTCATCTTGTAGTATAGGCTGTTCTAAAACTCTAATGATCCTCCTGCGTCAACCTCCCAAGTGCTGGGTTTACAGACATGTACCACCCATGTGTGACTTGTCTTTTATTTTTCTAAATAATGATTTTTCTAAATTCAATTCATCTGTTACTGAATATCTAGGATAATTTCATACTGTAGCTATTGTGAATAAGGTAGCAACAGGCAGGCACTTAAGCTGCTGAGCTACCTCCCCAGCCCCAGGTAGCAACAAATACAGCCATTTTTGTATTTTTTTAGGTTCTCCTGTTGAGTGAAATAAATCCACTACCTTTCCTTCTTTACTTTGGAATTTGTTAGAAAACTCACATATGATTCATTAGTTCTTACTAATCTATCATGAATTCATTTTTCTTTGGATTTGCTTAAAGAATATTTATTTTTTCTTAATTTAATTTTATTTCATTTTGAAGAGTAAAAACAGAAGCAAAAACTAGAGAAAAAGACAAACAGGGTAACACACAGGGGCTACAGGGTGCTCAGGGACTCACTATTAAATTGAACTAGTAATGATCCACCTGTTTACAGCCTCCCAGGAGCTGGGATCACAGGCATGTGCCACCACACCTACTCTCAATTGCAGTCTCAGCGAGCCTCAGGGATGCGGACAGCATGGCGGTCTGGGAATCAAATCCCTGGCCCCTGGCCTGCTTTAAGGCACTTTAATCCACTGAGTTATTTGGGCAGCCTATTTTAATTTATTTTAAAGAGAGTATAATAATTGATAATTAGAAAAGGTGCACATTTATAAAACCAATTGTCAAATACCTCTCATCCTGGTCTGCTTAAAGAATCTTGAAGTTAAAAACATTTAATGAAACAATGGGATACCCAAATTAATTGAATTTTCATAATTATTAAAAATTGTATATCTTAATTACAGCAACCAAGTATTACCTTATTAATGGTTTACATCCTAATTTAAACATTTTGAGTGATAATAGGAATGATTGGGCCTAGCATGTTCATTTTCTTGCTATAATATAATACTTGAGGTAAACAATTCCACATGATACTTGGAGTTGTATTGCTTTAGTACTACTAAGAGCTAGTGACAACTGTCTTCCATATCTCCTTTTCTTTAAAGAGTAAAGAAAATAATAAGCATAAGAAACCAAACCTTTGGTGTTATATTGTTATGTGTTTGATGTTAAACGAAGGTTTCCTGACACCCACAGAACTATCACAAGGTCACCAGTTCAAATGCAAGTCATACTTTCAGAGTCAGGTTGCCCAGTATTTGTTGATTCTTTGTCATTCCTGATTCAGTCTGCTTTTGAAGCCACATCACAGATCCACACAGTGATTTGGATTGGAGAAGGAAGATAAGACCTATGGAATTTATTGTTTTATCTTAGCTGTCTGTTATGAGGGCTACAAAACTGACACCATCGAAATTCCCTTTAAATTATTACAAGTACCCTCAAATCACTTGGGGAAAAAAAATCACAGTACAAGACCTTTTTCAGGACTCCAAATGCCCTAACAAAGAAATATAAGCAGAGACAGAGGGAAAACAGCCTGGTTTCTAGATTATGTAAGAACTGTGAGCTCTGTGTCACTCTACTTATCTGACAGAAGACTTTTATATCCATCGGGCTATTATCAATAAACCTCAATACTCATGTAGATTCCCTAATACAATAGGAAAAGATAAGAAATAGATATACTTTAAGCATTTACTATATGAGATAATCAAACTGTGCACTGAATGTTTAATAAATATTAAAATAATTTAATATTAAAAAGCAAAAATATTTATTGCGGTAAAATATGCATCACCATTATTAATTTCTTTCAAAATACTTCCCTTGGGGCCAGGGCGATGGCTCAGTGGAATAAGCACTTCCTGGGCAAGCACAAGGGCCTGAGTTCAATCCCCGGCTGCACACACACAAGGGCCTGAGTTCAATCCCCGGCTGCACACACACAAGGGCCTGAATTCAATCCCCGGCTGCACACACACAAAAGGGAAAAACCTTCCTTTGCTTTGAAAACAGTTATCCCATTCTCCTTGCAGTTTTTGGGCCATTCTGGGAGTCTTTTCTCATGAGTCTTTATAAGTCATGATCAATAAATGGGTGAACGTGACTGCCAAATACCATCCAATAGAAAGATAAGCTCATAAAAATGATGTATCTTCATCCACCTTACTCACTGCACTTGGCACTGTGATGCTTCTGTCCCTTCCCCAAATTCAACCATGGAACGTATACATTTTCAGTCAGTTCAGGTGGTGAGTCAGCCAGGGCAGCACACTAGAGGCACAGAAGGGGACTTCTAGACCTGCTTTAGAAAATAGCATGAATGAGGGAATAAATGGGTTTGAAGTGAGGGCATCTTTGCAGGGGATTAATGGCAATGCATCTTTTATTGAAATAACATTTTAAAATAGAAATATTAGCAGAATTTTTGTTACAACCTATAAACCAGAATGTGTTATGCTTATTTGATCTTCAAACCAATATACTAGATATCCAGGCTGGCCAGATAACTCGGAGGATTAAAATGTCTGCTTAGGCAGAGTACAATGGCCAGGGTTCAATCTCCAGCCTTCAGTGCTGCCCCCACCCCTGGGGTGCACTGAGACATTGATTGAGACTGGACACAGTGGCACATCCCAGCACTTGGGAGGGTGAAAGACAGGAGGATCACTGCAAGTCCGATCTGTGTAGTGAGGCCCTGTAGACTCTGTAGACCCTGTACTAAATACATTTTTTAAAAAGATACTAGATATCCATTGATAGCCAAAGTATAACCTATCACTATTCTGTTTCAAGCAAGGATGCTGAATTTCAGGGAATTTTTGTTTCATTCTTTATTCTTTTATTTCATTCTTTATTAGTATGTTCGTGGTATATCTAATATTGATATTCCTTGCGTGGAGTTCATATATCTTAAATTGCTTTTCCATCTTCTTTTCCTTCCATCCTTCTTTTCTCTCTATCTATTGATTCTGTTCTCACTCAAAACAGATCTATCTCCTTATTTTATATTATATATCTTTTATGTTGTTTTTTATTTATAATTTGGTTTCTTACATAAAAGGGCTCACACTATATATTAGCTTTATATCTTATTTACTACACTTAACATGATCTCAAGTGGTATTCATTTTACACAAATGACTCAAATTTGTCTTACTTGATGGCAAAGTAGTACTCTATTGTGTGTAAAACCCATATTTTGTGTATCCATTCATCAGTTGATAGACATATTGGCTGCTTCAATGATTAAGCTATTACAAATTGTGCTGCTAGACACATGGGCACACAGGCATTGCTATAATATGTTGTCATTAAATTTTTCAGAAGGAATCTAGAAGTTCAGAGAATTTTTATCCTTCTATAGGATAACACATCCAGTAAGCTACAGGTCTCACCAGTACATGTTTAGGTGAGGCTCAGCCAGGAATCAAGCCCAATACTTCATATGTACTAACAAATGTTCTGTGAGAAACTCCAAGCTCACTGACCTACTCTTCTAACCCTCTCTTCAAGAACAAAGCAGAACACTGAATTTTTCCACTTCTATGAGCTTATGTTGGAGTTATTGGACTTCCAAAAAATTCTAGGGAAATATACGACAGAAAATTTAGAGAATGAAGACTAGCAAAGAACCTGGAGGTTGTTGCTTTTCCTCTCTTTGTTTGCTATAATTTATTTACAGACCTTGAGTTAGGATTGGAATAGATATTCAAGGTATATATTGATTATGCTATTCTTTCCTTTTACTTTCAATGAAAGCCTTCTTAATCCCAAAAATATCAACACTCACAGTTCAAATATGTTAACCTTTAGCTTTTATTTGATTTTGAGTATGATATCTAGGGATTTATTTATTTATTTATTTATTTTCTAGGGATTTAGTAGACTACTAGGATTATACTTTCCTAAATTCTACTTATACTCTTACATAAATTTTATTACATAACTACATTGCCAAATCATGCTAGGGTTATCTACACTTAACCCCAAAGTAGTTTTGTAGTTATCCTATTGCAAAACATTGACATGGATTACTAATTAGAAGTGAGTTTTCCATGTCCTTGGTGTGATTTTGAGTGCATTACATTCTTTAAGTAAAACATAATTGCGTATATTCCTGTATCAGATTCTGAGTTGGCTCATTTTCATCTGAATTCTAAATTTATGAGTGTGTATAATTTTTTTTAACTCTTCTCTAAGCATCATATAATTATGTAATGACATTACTAGACTTTAATGTTATCAGAAAAAGCCATTAGATAATTTCTTGAAGCCATCTCATTAAAGTAGCTTACTAGGGCTGGAGAGATAGCTCAGAGGACTAAGTGCCTCCTTAGGCAAGCACAGGGACCTGGCACCATATACTGAGCTGGTGCAGCCCCAAGGTGTGCTGAGGCAGCCAAGGAGTCTGGGCATACGGCTTATGTTTGTAGTCCCAACACTGGGGAGGCTGAACACAGGAGGATCACTATGAGTCTGAGCTGCTTAGTGAGACCCTGTACCAAATATATAAAAAAAGAATGCTCTAAAATTAGCTTACTGTCTGCAATGATTCTCGGTTAGCAATGTTACTAAAAAATATAGGCAATTATATATAGAATATTCATTTAAAAATTTATTGTGCCTATGATGTGTCAACACTAAGACTTTGCCCAAGAGAATATGCTTTTTTTTTTTTTGTACTTTAGGGAAGGGTTTAAGGGTGTTCAGGGTCTCACTACTAGATTGGAATCGTAGTGATCTGCCTGTTTATAGCCTCCCAAGAGCTGGTATTACAGGTGCACGCCACCATGCCCAGTCTCAATTGCTGTCTCAGTGCGCCCCAGGAGTGGGTGAGAATATGTTTTTTTTATTCAGTTTAACAAACATTTATTGGATGCAATTGTCCAGATTTGAAGGGTGCAAATATAAGTCATATAAACTGCCCATTCTTGGGGAAGTCATGATGTAGGAAGGAAACACACACAAAAATCTTACTGACATAACATAATAAGCACCATAAAAGTGACCCACAGGAAATCTCATGATAACATTAAAGAATCAATCAAGATGACCTTGACAAGACATTACATAATAGGTGTTATAATGGAAAGAATAAACATGGTTATTTTATTTGCTTTTTGAGGATAAATGGGTACTCACTATGAAAAATAAAATGGGTGGAGGTTCATTAAAGGCAGAGATAATACCATGAGTAAAGGAATTAAACAATAAAACATATGCATAGAACTTTCTATAGGTGATTGGTTCTGTTGACTAGTAGGAAAGAGAAGATAATTGCTGAAATCAACTGTTGAGAGCTTTGGACGATTGGAAAATGAATGTTAATGTTCTATGCTAATTGGTGTTATATGTTGCAAAACTGTCCACTGCAAATTTCTCAGATTAAAGCAGCATTTATTTATTAGCTCACAGTTCACAAATGTTAAGACAGCTAACAGTGGAGCTTTTTCTTAGGTTCTCAGAAAGACTACAATCAATAGGTCAGTGAGGACTTAAATTTCCTCGGGAAGCTGAACTAGAAAATCCTCTGCTTCCTCATTCAGGTGGTTGTTGGCGGCATTCAGTTCCTTTCTTCTTCAAAAACCACAAAGTGAACTAAAGCAAGTCTACTGGCAAACAATATAACAGGAGCAATGACATCTGTCATTTTTGCCATATTCTATTAGAAGCAAGTCACAAGTCCCTCTGACCCTCAGAGGAGTAGGAACATACAAAGTTGTAAACACTAGAGTGTAGGGATCATGAGGGTCACCTTAAAGTGTATCCTGCACAGGTAGAGGATCTGTTATTAGGTGGTCGCATTCTATCTATGTATAAGGAAGAAACTAGTGTGGCAGTGTCAATGGAGATTTGAAGCTGAAGAGTTGACAGGAATGCGTCAATATTTCTTTTTTTATGTATTTCTTATCTTGTAATTTCCCTTATAGAAAATAGTTCATGTTATTTTTCTTCAGAAGAAAAAGACCAAATAGCTTTTGGGGACTAACTGAAAACATTTTTCCCTTAGAAGAGAAGAAAATGGTAGCACTTTGGAATGACCAAAGGTAACTTTTCTTAAAAGGGGTAGGGGACCTATTGTCCTGAGAAATGGGACAAAATTAGATTCTTTTATGTTTCAAGGGTTTAAAATAGATTCGCTGGAAAGAAGCAAAGAAAAAGGGTGATAACGTGTCTTTGAGGAAACAGACACCATAACCACTTCTGACCTGGCTGCCCTTACTTAGTCTACAGCCTCAGGATGTGGCAGAGGCCACTCTGAACAAAGAGCTGCTATGAAAGGGCATTGTTTCTGGCTAGAGGAGAGGAGGGTGTTAGGACCATCTGGAGAAAACTCTGGTTTTACCACTGTTGTTTAAGCATGACCTCTGGTGCAGTTTCTAATGGCCACCTGCTTCTACCACATGCTGATTTTGTAGGAAGTAAAATATAGTCTCTCCTAGAAACAGGACATGATTCACTCCAGGTACACCCATGTGTTCTAGGGCAGTTTCCTGTCCTGGGCTGTACACCTGGGAAATAATATATATATATATATATTCCTGTTCTTACTGACTTGATTCAAATTTTCACAGACAAATTTAGTTACTGTAACAAAATTTTTTTTAATTCTTTAGGTAATTCCAATATATAGCTAAAGCTGAGAACCATTGTACCAGGCAATAGTTAATCTATGATAAAAGGGAGGCAGTAGGGATTACCAAGACTTGATGCTGTTCCTAGAGAGATGAGGAGCGTGAGCTCCAAATTTATAAAGCTGGGTTGGGATGCTGGAGAGAAAATATGATGCTAGGCCTTGTATTGCTATTTTATACATGACCACTGATATACTGTGTAAACATGCAAAAACCGGGTGTCAAGAATTCATTTTTGAAGGCTGGCCAAATAGCTCAGCTGATTAAAGCACCTGCAAGCAGGTGCAAGGGCTGGGGATTCAATCAACAGGCCTGCCATGCTGGCCCCACCCCTAGGGGTGTGCTGAGATGGCAACTGAGACTGGGTGTGGTGCCGTGTGCCTGTGATCCCAGCTCTTGGGAGGCTGTAAACGGGTGGATCACTCTGAGTCCAATCTAGTAGTGAGACACTGAACACCCTGTAGACCTTTTCCTAAAATATTAAAAAAAAATAGAAACTGACTCAAATACTTCCTTAAAATGCACAGTGGCCTAGTATATGACACTGTGCCAGTATGTTTCAGCACACTACTGTATAAGCCAACTTGTCCCAAGCAGGACCCATGTTCCAAATACTCAGGCAGCTCTGCATAGGCACCAACCAGTAAGACTGGCTGACCGGTGTGTCTTTGCTGTGTCTATGACTTAACATATTCTAGCTATCCTCAACTCTGTCTTCCTTAATGTTCCTAGCGTGCTGCCCTACACAGCATGAATGATTCCTCTAGTTAGAAAGACTCAGTATCTGAGTAAAAGAATAAATGATTAAATATGCTGTGTCTTAGAGGAAGTGACTTCATAGCAATGAAGAAGGTGTAGCTTCCATTACTAAGTACATAGGTCTTAGCAAACCCCCCCCCCACCCCGTCCCCGTTTGTATAGAAAGAGTTTGTGTTTGGCTGAAGAGTTTCACCAAGCACAAGTAAACAGAATTTGGTCTGCTGCTTTCCATCTGTGTTCTCATTTTTCTTTGGATTGAAGTTCCAGACTGAATAGCCAGCCTACCATCCATGCTCCATGCAACCGAAATCTGCTGCATCAGACTTTCCAGGTAATTTCAGACTTCAGTTTATTTCTTATTCGTGCTTAATTGTGTTTGATTTTTGCCTTTGTCTGATATGTCCTAGAGATCTCCTCCTTTCCACATTTAGAGAAATTCTACTGATCTGTACACCTGTTGTGAGATTGCTTACATTCTGTCTTGTGGCTCCATCACAACTGTAAAAGAACAACAGTGGAACGTATAATACAAGATTGGGCTTATTGATACACCTTAAATTTGTTCATGTGTCTTTCCATACTCTTGTGAAGAATTCAGGTAACTTGAGGACGACATAATGTTTGAAATTGCCATCCTGTGCTCTTGTACATCCCTTGAGACATTCTGTTAGGTGCAACACATATATAAGCCCCTTTCCCTATTTCTACAACAGAGGCTGATTGAAACCAGTACTGATACACCATCTGTCACTATTTCTAAAGCAAGGAGCTATAGTTTTCAGAACCCATTCTAACAGGCTCTGTCAGGATTGAGGCATCACTACTCACACGTATGATTGAATCCAGCTACTTCCTTTTTCTTCAATTTCCTTAGCAGAATAAGATGCTATTGAATATGTATCATTCTCCCAGTTCAAGTGCACTAAGAGATGTAATGCTTTAAAAAGTCCCTTGACTACAGGGAGCACAAAATGAATGCTAACTTCTACTTTAAACCATACTTGATAGATGACTGCTGAATTAATAACTAAAATATACAATAATACCACAACACTAACTTCATTATTGCCTTTTCTGGCCTAACTTTCATACTTCATTAGTTTCCAGCTGAGATTATTTGAAATATATGATACTATGCAGCAATATAAATTATATGTACAATACTATGCACTAACAGAAATTAATATCTCATTTTCTGTTAAAAATGTGAATTTTATGAACATCTTGCTTACTCTTTCAGGTTTTTACACTAGGGAGTCAATATGATGTTTACACATGCAGGTCTCATTTACTTTACTTCAGTATGATCTCTAATGGCACTGATTTACCTATAAAAAAATCAAGGCTGTCTTTCTTTATAGCTGAGTGATACCCATTATGTACGAATACCATATCTCCTTTATCCATTCCTCAATTGATGGGCATTTGTGCTGATTCCAGAATTAGCTATTACAAATTATGCTGCTATAAACATGGGTGTACATATATTTCTGTGGTATGATGTTTTTAATTCTTCTGGGAAGAAACCCAGAAGGAAATAGCTAGGGGCCTGGGACCAGCAATCCTAGATTTTTGAGTAATCACCACACTGGTCTCCACTGTGATTGTACCAGTCTACACTCTCACCAGTAGTAGAGAAAGGTTATTTTTGCCCACAGCCCCTCCAGAATTTGTTGTTAGTTGACATTTGATAACAACCGCTCTTTCTGGAGTGAGAATCTCAGTGTTCTTTTAATTTGCTTTCCTTGAATGAACAATGATGTTGGACAGTTTTTCATATATGTATTCGTCATTTGTATTTCTTCCTCAGTAATGTGTGTATTCATCTCAGATGCCCATATTTAGATTGGGTCTTTGACTTTTGGGGGCCTGATATTTTTAAATTCTTCATATGTTCTAGGTAGGCATATTTTATATTGTCTCCCTGGTGTAAGAACCTGAAGGAGTCAATAAAGTCTGAAAGGTATAATGGATACTGAGAAGGGAAAAGAGACTGTTCAAAGGGAAGGAACAACTGGAGTGAGGGAAAAGAGAAAAGGAAGGGCAAAAAATGTATGTCTATAAATAAGATAGCTTAGATCCTTTTACTGCTGATTTCTACTAGTCTCTTGAAAGGAACATTTAAGGCTTAATTCTTAAAATGCTTTTCTTACCAATTTTTCATAATTACATCTGGTAATCCGAACAACTAATTGGAAGATAACAATAAGCAACATAACAAGCACTACTGAGTTCCTATCATCTTGTTTAGTGAAATGTTCTTTTCTTGACTATTTGCTGTTATCTTTAAAAATATTTTTAAAAGAAATTTTGTATGAAACAATGAAAACAAGCCTAACAAAATAAGAAGAGTGTATCCTTATACCTGAACTTAAATTCAGGAGTTCTTGAATTTTTTTTTATAAATGCCATGAGCATCCTCTGAATCAGAAAGTATTTTAAAATTCATGCCAAAGGAATCAGTTTTTCTTATGTCAGATCACTTGATTTCTGAGATGGATCTCACTCCACCTGAAGATAAGTAATTTGTTTTTGGTATAGCCTAAGTCCAAAAAGGTTTCCTTTAAATAGATAAATTGAAATGTGGAAAGTAACAAAGAAAGACCTATATAACTAAAAATGTAACTTTTGCTAAGGTTAGGCAAACCCCCTCAGGATTTACCCTGGAACCATGAACGGCACCTTGTAGATCTTTTGTCAGTGTCAGCGACCTGGATGAGTCACAGCCATTGCTTGAGCAATTTGCTCTCTGTGAAAACCTGAGAAAATTTGTTCTCTCTAAGTGACTCCTTAGGCACACTACACATCATCGATTACTTTCCTCTGTGGCCCCATAATCTCCCTGAACAGAAAATTTGGAAGACCACTGAGTTATAGGATGTCACAGACAGCAGAGGTTCTCTTATGTCCTGAGTCCTCGCTGACCTTGAAGGGCTAGGGCCAAAATATTGGTTATCTTTTTAGCCCCTCTATCTCTCTAATTTTTAGTCTGCAAACTTTAGTTGTTAAACATCCAGAAGAGAAGCATAATGATATTATTATGCTGCAACAGAAGTGGTTAAGCTTAACAATACTGTCAGTCTGAATATCAAATACCTTAGACATAAAATGGAACATGGTTTTCCAACAACCATGGATATTCTTGCTTTAACTTGGGCTTAACCATCCACTAGAAAGGTGTAATCACAAGATATAAAAAGTAAAGCTATATTAATATGCTGAGCTATAAAAGGCTCAAGTCAATAGCTTTGGACAATTGCCAGTTGTGTTGATAACTCACTACTATTATGGACTATTGGACTATTTGGGATTTTGCTGAATTTAAGTCCTTACAATCTTTGGACAGGCATCAAGTATGAAAAAGTCTTTTAAAAACTTCTCCAAATCTAGCTTTTCTAAGTACAACAGAACATCCATCTCTGACAAAACAAAACAAAAAAGGGGGATATAAATAAAGGACAAATTTATTGTGATAGATAGATAGATAGATAGATAGATAGATAGATAGATAGATACACAGCTACTTTCTCTTAGCTCATTGTGAAGAAAAGTTTGTACCAATATTGTTTAGACAAGATATTATGTCTGCATCTAGTTCTCTAAATAACTACTATGAAGACAACAATGTACAATGTATTAATTATGTAACCATCCTACTAACCTGTTTTGAAATTGTTTCATTGCTATTTTATTTTTTTCTCATTAAAATGAACAAAAAAAAAAGAAAAGTAACAAAGAGGCAAAATATTAGTCTTTTAGATCTTTAAGAAAAATTTTGAATCCAGAAAGTGTGGGAAAGAGTTCGTTTAGTTCAGGCCATGAGAGAATAGATTTATGAATACAGAATCTTTGTCTAGGAGACAGAACATATAGGCTTACTTTTCCTCTGAAAATTTACTTAGGCTAGTTTAATTGAATGACCTGGTCTTTAATTTTATTATTATACATATGTGTGATTCATATTTTAAACATTTTCTTCTGGAAGGTTTTAATATATTTTTTAATGGTACCAGGGATTGAACTCAGGACCTTGTGCTTGTCAGACAAGCATATATTCCACTGAGCTATCTCCCCAGGCCCCTAACATTTTCTTCTGGACATCCTTATTTTTACCCATGTTTTGTATTGGTCACAAATATTTTATTAGAAAATGATAATTTTTAATTGTATAGATATATTTTCTTTTGGAGATTTTCTTTTTTAAAATCCATACAGACACCAGTACTGATATATTACAAGTTAGAAGAGATTGCCTTTGGGCAGATATAATTTGTCGAAAACTCACCTGTAGGGCTGGAAAGATGGCTCAGTTAAATAAGCGCTTGCCTGGCAAGTGCAAGGGCCTGAGTTCACTGCCTGGTTCCAGAAAAAAAAAAAAAAAAAAAAAAAGAAGAAGAAAGAAAGTAAAACTCACCTGTGGACAAAAAACAGGATTATATTTAAGAAATCCTATTAGGCCCAATTATGCAGTTTTCATTTTCATAATTAGTCTTTCATAAAATCAAAGTCATTATTTATAGTAAAATATGAAAATTAAACTTTTGAAGATAAAAAATGACCTTCCTATACTAAAATAAAGTGAACATTAGAAATCAAGAATTCAGAAACATTCTCTCTTGAACTGTCTTCTACCTTTCCAACAAGAAGAACAGGAAACTATCAAACTAAATTGGGTGATTTGGCTATTTTGCTGCAAGTAGACCAGAGCCAAAGACTTCCTGATTTTATATTTAAATATATGCTTATATAGAGCAAGAAGTGATATAGGCAAATTTTTACATAATCAGTAGTAAAATATTAGTGAGAATATGCATATTTTAAGTGTGCCTTTTATTATCAACATATTTTGCTAATGGAAAATATTCTATTCCTTTACTTTTTCCTCTTAAGCAATTGATTACTCTTGGTAATAATTCATATATAAAATTCTGGTAGTAACACTTTAAAAAAGGAAAAGAAATCTTAGAATGAACTCAAAAGTTTTTGTTTTTACTAATTTTCAAGATTTTCTGCTAATTTCATTTTGCTTTCTTCTACTCTGTATTAAAGATATGGGAAATGTTTCCATTTCCTTTAACCTTAAAAGAGCAGAAGTAATGCAAGTATTCTGATTTATTTATTCATTTTCTAATATTAATTTCTTATATTCTATGTTTTGTTGTTCACTTTCTACAAAAAAGTAAGTCACAGTCCTCACTCCGCATGGAAATACAATTCTGAGGATTTGGCCCTGCAAAACCTGCCTACCTGGAAGTTCTTCATTTTAAGGTTCTGAATTGACAGATACGTTTCTTGCAATATTTCATGTCACCTTCCACTTCTACTCACTAATATTCCTAAAAGACAATAAGGAAAATTTTTATATCACATAAAGAGAGAGAAAACTGATTTTGAAATACTTTTCTGGGTCTTACATCTAAATCCTGGAAGACACTGGAGAGTGGCAGTAAATGTTTGCTAGGGAACACTTAGCTTCATCACACCCTGCATCATTAATGAGTAAGTGTACTGCCTTTGCATATGGAAAAGCAGTGGGACTTGTTACAGAACATGCAATTTCATAAATGAGCCAGGAATACTCCCTTGTTCTAGAGACACTTGGAACTAATTGCTGCTCTCTTAGCAGATCAATGGGACACATGTTGGAGGGCTGGGATGTGCAGGAGACTCAGCCAGGCAGAAGGCTTTCATGTTGGCAAAAGCAGGGCCTCCCTGATAGATCTTTTAATTGCCTGAACATTAGGAGCAAGCTGTCACCTTGTTGATGAAAGCTGTTATTTGGTGTCTGGATTCTTGGCATTCCCACCTTTAGTGGACTTAAAACAAATTAAAGGTTTGAAAATATGAGGAGGAAAACTTAGCTCTTAGCTAAATTCCTTCGATCAAAGCCTTGCTAGTTGAAAACTAACTCTAACTAGGAGTTATTGCCTCTTCTTTTATCATCTTGTCTTCATTTTTTCTTCCTTTACTTCCTTCCTTCTTTGATCTCCTTCATTTCTTTTTTCTATTAAAAAATAATTTTGTGAAGTATTTAACATCTCAGAAACACAAATAATGTGACTTTTGCTAGTGTTGACAAACTCTAAAATAAAAATGATACAAGGTAAATATGTTACTAAGTCTCCATGAGAAATAGAAAAATAGACCCCAAATCCTTCCCTTGAAGAGTATATACATTAATATAAATGGAATGAAAGATTAAGTATGTTTAAATGCATCATCTTATCTAATGTGTTAAATTGTAATCTAAAGAGCACAGAATGATTACCATTGGAGTTAAAAGAAGAAAGAGATAAACCCCATTGAAGGATAGATAGTAAGGTAGGGCAGAACTCAAAGCATTGAGGATAATACCATTTGTTTCCTTTATTCCTCCTGGTCTGATTCAAAATTCATGGCCTCCTGCAGAACTATTTGATAGCTCCTAAAAGTACGGTAGTAGTTACTGAATAACCAGCCCAAGTGAAAGTCATATTTAGACACTAACCCAGTTTCCTTTTCGTCTTGTTTTGTCGTTTCAAATTTTTTTCTTGTAAGAGCAAAATTACATAATTTCAAAAATAAAAGCTATTTCAATCCTCAAACATACTCTGTTTCCATGCACTCTTGATATAGTATTCTTTCCTGTCCCTTCTTATATAAAAAATACATGAAAATACATATGTCAGAAAAATATCAACATTTAACAGTACTGTTGCTGGGCCAGAGTGTTGGTAGGTATAACTGTAAACAAAATTGCTTCGAGGTTTTATATCATTCAAAAATCTATGCACTTTCCTGTTCAGTCAATATTCACCGAGTACCAGTCACTGAGACAGTGTTCTGGGGCACCTGGAAAAATGGCAGCAATTAAGACTTAAAAGGTCTTTGCTCTCATAAACTATATAGTACTTTATCATCCAATAACATGTTCAGTTGAAAGAAATTGATAACCCAGTGGAATAAAATGAAACAGGGTGCTGCTCACGTGATGGAGACCACACGACAGGCAGCAACAAAGGGATGGCTTGGAGGTGAAGCTTGCTGGAGGACAGCTGTCCTGTGAGACTACTGAGAGCAAGAGGAGACCGATCAAATTAAAGGTTGTAGCATACGTCATATTATGGAGGAAGAAATAAGCATGGTTTAAGAAACATCCCCATACTTTTGTGGCAGGAGCATAGTAATAGGAAAAATTAGGCAAAAGACAAGTCATGGAAAGCCTGGTGGCACAGGGTACAAGAACAGGATTTGGATTTTTCTTATAATGAGAAGCTATCATCGTGAGATTGATATTTTCTTTCCATAACAGTTCTTATATTGGACAAAAAAATTAGCATGATTGTACAAATTGGAAAAGAGAAAAGAGGTATTGAATAGACTCCAATATTAATCTGGGCAATGAGAAAGCAAGACCTGAAATTGGTAAGTGTAATGCATCATATGGAGAAAGAAGAAATCATGATTCTTAGACTTTTGCTTAAATGATTATTGAGTGGGTAGAAGTACAATTTACCTACCCTGGGTAAAAGCTGGGGTAGGCTCCAGTTACGGACAAATGAATGAGTTCTGTGCAATATTTATTATTTTTTGTACATCTATGAATCATGTAAGTGCCAATTTCAAGTATGTAATTGAGTGTACAAAACCTAGGACACAGAGTCAGTCTCTAGAAGTGTATTCAAAGCTCTTCTTTACTTTAGTAAAAAGAACAAATATTTAGTGAATCATAGAGGTTGGAAAGAAAGAAAAAATGCCTTGTAGCTTTTCCTTGCTGACTCTTGCTTACAAGGCTCTAAGGCAATTTAATAATGAATATTTGTAGAGGTACCTGGTTCATAATATATACTTCATAATTTTAACTTTTGTTGACAGATTCTCAACAATGCTGGATAAATAAAGAAATAAAAGTAAGCAAAATACATAGTGACTCAGACAAACTGCCTTGACTGGCACTAAATGAGTACGAAATATAAAGTCAATATTCATATTCAGGAACATTCACAAGTTCAATGGTTAATATCATAAAACTGTTTCATATATCAGTGAAATGAAGTTATCTCCTTCATGGTTGTGATCAATAGAATTAAAACTCAAATCCCATACTTCACAGTTCATTTCTTTGAGGAACTATGTCATCTGAGGAACCATATTATTGGGGACTGTACCACATGCACCAGGAATGTGAAATAGATCACAGTTAGACACAGAGCTAACAACTGTGAGTGCGATTAGCCAGGATGCCATACAAGAAGTCGGACTTTAAAGTCAGGCCACGTAGATTTGAGAATTGATTCATTTAATGGTTTAGTGAAATTCAGAAAGTTCCATATTTTTTCAGAAGCTTAGTTGTTTTATTTTCTATGAAAATAATATATACTTCCAGATGTTGACTGAATAGGTGAAAAATCTGGGAGCACCTGGCAAGCAACTCCTGCTCTGTGTGTGAAGTTATGTTTAGCGCAATATTTTTTACAGAATGGGTTGGGAACAATGAATTTACATAAAGTTAAACACTGAAATATCAGTTAAAGTGTTATATTCTATTCCTTTTAATAATGATTAAAAAGACAAATTGGTGTTTTTGTCCTTCACTTTATAATGAATTAAGAAGAGGAAACACTCAATGTTAAATTCTATAAAGGGTTTTAGCTTTCAAGCAAATCAGCTTCTATCATTCTTTTTTAATATTCATTAACCTAAAATATCTGATAAGGAACATAATTTAAACATATTTATAATTCAAATAATTAAATTATTTGTGACTTAAAATTGTATATAAAATTTTCAATATTTAATGAACTCAATATTAACCAAACTTAATTATTAATCTTAGTATAAAATATTGAAACATTAAATATAATTGAATGAATGCATATATTGTGTTCTGCATAAAGATATGATATTAAACTCATATCATGTAGTTTTGATCAGTGCATTATAAGTGACACTATGAAACAAAAGGATATTCAGCTTAAAAGTACTTCAGTTTTCCAGTATACTTGTACTTTCTAAAATTAGCTTTGATTTTTGTGGGGTTTTTTATTTATCTGCTAGTAACTACTAATTTCTTTGCATTGTTTATATATATATATATATTAACACTATATATATATATATATCTTTTCTTTTGGCAGTGTCAGGGATTGAACTCAAGCCCTTGCACTCTCCAGGGAAGTGCTCATTTCACTGAGCCCTCTCTCCAGCCTCGATATATAAGTTTAATTACACAATTTCTAACCCATGTTTATCTGTTATTCAGTCTTTATTAGTGCATGTTTAAAATAGTAATGTTTGATGGGGAACTAGCACATGCATGCAACAGTACTGATAATTTTGAATCCTTCTCTTTCTCCTATTTTTCCCCCTTCCAACTGAATGTAAATAAACTTTTTTAAGCATTAGATCTCAATGTTGTAGAGGTTAATTTTTAGTAGGATAGAAACAGAGTCATTGAATATGTAGTAGGCAATTCTGTTAAAGAGCATTCAACATGTGAAAGAAACCCAATTCCAGAAAAGAAAAAAAAATAGAATTCAGGAATGGAAATAAGGCGTGATGGAAAGGGTGCAGTGGATGCAGCTCAACACATAAGCCAAAGTCAAGTTCTCCCTGAGAAGCAAAGGCACAGACTCTTATTACTAGACTTCATAAAGTAGTCAAAGGAGGAGCCAGCCAGATAGCTCATCAGATCAAAGTGCCTGCTTAGGCAGATCCAGGGACCGGGGTTGGATCCCTGGAGTGGCCCGTGGTGCTGGCCCTGCCCCTGGGGCATGCTGTGATGGAGATTGAGACTTGGCATTGTGGCGTACACCTGTAATCCCAGGGTGAAAACAGGAGGATCACTAAACGTCCAATCTGTGTACTGAGGCCTTATAGACTCTGTACTAAATGCATTAGAAAAAAAAATAGCCAAAGTAAATTTGGGAGAACCTGTCTCTATGTAAGCAGAATTCATCACATCTACTATCAATTAAAATATTACAATAGAAAAAAGGTCCATTATCCAAAAACACAGAGCATACCAAATATGTAACCAAGAGAAACAGTATCTTGACAGTGGCAGACTGGCATAAGGCTAGCCAATAACAAGTTTCAGTACATGAAATAATGTCATATTTCTGGATCCTTTCAGGAATATTTCAGCATTTCCCTAAACATAATAAAACAAAATCTCTCTCAAAAAATCCTCCATTGAAAAGATTCAATTTTTTTTTAAAAAAAGTGTACTTAAAATGTACGCATAGCCAAAAGGACCTAACAAAGACTTCCATTGGATTATTTAACCAACCCCAGTTTGTTATTCAAAACCTAGTATTTGTTGTTTCTTCACTCATCTTCAGTACTCTTGCCTCTTCTAACAAGTTTTCCTTTGCCTTTTTACCACCAGGTGACCAGGGAAGTTTCTTTTTCTTTCTTAATTTTTGTTCTTCACTATGAAAAAATGGTCCAGAACTCTTCTAGGACTCATCTTGGAATATCAATTCCTGCCTGATTCTATTCTTTAACCTTTTGTTCTTTTAGCACATACCTACCCAATGTGTAATATTGTAACAATGTCTGCACTTGTTATTGTGTTGCTCTGTAAAGATGTTCTTCAATTATCTTGTGTATAGTATTATTATTTTATGTATATGTATTCTTGTCTCTTGTGTTAGATTGTAAGCTCCCTTGCATCAGGGACCATGTCTTTTTGCTTTTCTGTTGTATTCTCTAGACAGTGCCCAGTTTAAGGCTTTGTGCACAGTAGGTGCTCCATAAATGTTGCTTACCAACAAAAAGGAACAAAAGAAAGAAAGCCAATTCCTAACGAGGAAGTGAGCACTTTTCTCCGAAGTGAAAATATTACCTATCTTCTCTGAGGAGAAGTGCCTCAATGAAAAAGACGAGATTTATAATATAGATGTCACCTGTTATACTGCAGTTGGGTATGAGCTACAGCATTATCCAAATGATTGGGAAGGTAGAAAATTAAATATGGCTTATCTTTAAACAATACCTATAAAACCAAATTTTGATACTGCAGAACAATAAAATGTACTATATTTCAACTTGTATATGTTATTCCTCATGTTCTATAAAAATGCATGTTTTATCACATTTCTGGTGATTACAATATATTTTGTTTCATATATTTTCTCTTATTTTTGAGATTCTAGAATGTAACATTCCTGGATCTGTGTGGGGTGGTTACTATACAATATGAATCAAAAATGCGGGAACTATCATCCTTTCCATTTTATTTCAATCTACTTTTGAATAGGCAAAAAGTAGAAGAAAAAATGTCTAATCTAGCCTCACGTATTAGTAAGGGGGCAAAAGTAAAAAAAAACAAAAAAACAAAAAAACAAAAACTAAAATTTAAGTATATGAACGAGGAATTATTTTATTTTATTTATTTATTTGATTCAGGTCTCACCATGAAGTTCAAACTCATAGTGATCCTCCTGTTTTCAGCCTCCAGAGTGCTGGGATTAAAAGTGTGTGCCACCAAGCTCTGTTGCGGTAGGGCAAGCACAGCATTGTTGCCTGAGATCAAATCCCAGTCCCTGCACTTGCCTAAGCAGGCACTTGGTCTGCTGAGCTATCTCACCTGGCCCTGAACCAGCAATTATGTAAAAGGACTGTTATTCAGAATTTTTCAAATGCTGGGATATGATCAAAGATTTCAAAGTGAATTGATAAACATATATGTAAGAATGAAGTCTTAGCAACCCCAGGCATCTGTTTTACAGGCAACACAGTGTTTAGTTGAGAATTATGTGTACACACATTTATATCACTAAGAAACACTATATCAGTTGGTCCAGAGGATCTCTTCTATCTTGTATTTTTGAATTACTTTGAAAGTCTATTAGTAAACACACATGAGTTAGCAGAATTAAGAAGTCAAACGTATTTGAAAGGGTACTTCCTTCCAAGGAGCATAACCCTGGTTCATGGGAGCCCATCCTGTAATTTTGTACTGTAATTTGTACTTTTGTATAATAGCATCTGGTTGTATATCTCAGTACGTTTTCCTGAGGGATACAGATAGCAATCTTTGTGTTTGTTCACTTGGTCTGATGAACAGCAAGGTGTGTGCATGTGTGTGAAAGTGGCAAAATGAAATTTATACTCACATTTTGCTCCAGGTAACTGGTTTTATGTATGTTTAAGTATCACAAAGAGTGCAATAAACCCACACCACTCCAGGATTCGTTTAAACATTTTTCTTTTCATTATTCTGGTACAAGTAGCTCAATTCAACAAAATGTCACATGAAAAACCAGATTTTTAAGTTGGGGAGGAAGTCCAAAGTGAATCATCAAATTACTCATGTATGGTTAACAAAGATAATCCATAATGGATAATTTACCATAGTGATAAAATGCGTTCTTTTATAACAGAAAAATCGTAACTTTTCCTTGTCTTTTACATTCTTGCCATCACCATAAGAAATCCTAGGTAAGTACAGCAGACTTAATAGGTGCTTTCATTTCAACTAGTGAGGAATCATAATAGATATAGTTTGAATATGTCTATTGGTGCACAAGAAGGCATTACTTGGATTTCAGCCTTTGCATATCTCACAGAATCTTGTAGCATTCTGTCTGTTACAATTTCCAACACTGAATAGCAATGCTGGCCTTGTGTCCAACACCTTTCATTCCTGCCAATATTCTCACTACATTTTTGGACCTAGTTGTTACATTAGGTTATTGCATCTTGTTGCATGGCTATTTTACAATGTGTGAACTGGAAAAATATTTATTCACATTGCTGGTTTCTTTTTTTTCCCAAAGTTTTATTGATAAACAGCAATGAGACAGTTTCAAATCAAATCGGAAGTACAGTTTCAACAAATAATACACTGCATATATTTTTCTTAGTGGTT
>NW_004524686.1:4094301-4101652 GCF_000260255.1 Octodon degus | reverse complement strand
ACTGACCTTATCAGATCCAAATCTACAACTCTTGCTGCATAGGTCTTGCTTTATCTTGGTCTTAACCATCCAGCAGAAAAGTATAAAAATGAAGCATAAGAAGTAAAGCCATGCTGTTATGTTGAGCTATAGGGGACTCAGGTCAACAATTTCTGACACTGTCAGTGAAGCAGAAGATCCAATACTATTATGAACTGTTGGACTGTTTTAGAATATTTTGCTGAGAAATATTTTAGAATATTTCACATCTATAATATTCAAATGACAGAAGTAAACAAAAAAGGGGACATATAAATGAATGTCCATTTTTGTATCTGTGTATTCAAAATGGTTATAATAGATATATTGTTACATTCTCTTAATGAGTAGAGGGATTTGATGTAATAGTGTTTGTAAATAGGATATTATGTCTTCATCTTGTACAGCAAGTAACCACTAGGAAGATAGTATGCAATGTGTTAATTATTGAAACTGTCTTACCAATTTGATTGAAACTATCTCATTGCTATTTGTCTCTCCATAAAATTATGGAAAAAGTAAATAAATAAACAAATCTTGAGGGCCGAGGAGACAGCTCAGTAGAATAAGCACTTGCTTGGCAAGCACAAGGTCCTGAGTTCTATCCCCAGCACCACAAAAAAAAAATCTTTTCCTTATCATTACACTTCTGGGCTGATTTCTGTTTTGCCATCCTCAGTATCTTGTCATCATTATTATTATCTTTTCCTAGTCAGAGGTGATTTGCATTTATTCCCAGTGGCAACTGTCTGCCTAATGTGCCACTTGTTCTCTGCATTGTTTTGCTACACACAGATGGGAAACACACATAGAATGGGAATTTTTGTTTTTAATTCATTTTTTTATCTTCCTTCCTTCAGAACTTAACACATCCCAGACCACACTTCTGCTGTAAGGTTATTTGCAACAAATGACAGATTAGCTAAACTACTCACAAGAACTTCTCACAAGTCTAAATGGCACGTACCTTATTCAAAATTGAACTCTCTGCATTTTTACCAACACAAACTGGTGTCCTCTCCTACACTGCAATTTCAGTTAATAGCAGTATTATTCTTCTGGGATTGAAAATACGAAAAGAAATCCTCTTTTGATCTCTTCCTCCCTCTTGTTATCTTCAGTTATGAAGTCCCATCATTGAGTCTAATACCCTTTAAGCTTCAGCTGAAGAGATGCCGCACCTGTGGACTGGTGGTAGCAATAGCTGCACATCAGGCTGGTAATATAGCTCCATGGAGAAGCATGTACCTGGCCAGTATAAGGTCCTGAGAGCACTTTCTAGTTCCAAAAACCCAACCAAATATGTTAGCAAATTTGGAGCTGAGGAGATAACTCAGTGGCACAGCACCTGCCTAGCAAGTGGAAGGTTCTGAGTTCAATTCCTTGTTTCAAAAAATGAATTAAATAGGTAGCTGCTCTTCATTAACTCAGCAAACTTCTGAGAGAAGCCCTGCTTAAGCAACGTCGTGGTAGAAGTGAAAGGATACTATGATATGCTCATGAAAAAGGAGATTTTTTTCAAATCCAAGCATTCTTTTGCATGTCATTCCATTGTTCCGGCTCTTATCTCTTCTTACATCATGCCAAGATGGCTTAAGTGTTTTTTCTTTGAAAAAGAAAAAATAAAAGTGTAGAATAAATACTGTTGCAACAATGTAAGATTATTAACATATATTCTTTACCATAAGGTGATATAGTATTATTGCTCAAGTTTCACAGAAGAGAAAGAGATTTAGAGTAGTTAAGTAAATTTCTCATGACAGCTTAAACTACAATACTCAAAAGCTCTCAAATTTAAACTTTTGTCCTGTCTACTTTGTTATGTTGGCTCCTGGATTGTATATATGTATTGTGCTTATAGCATAAACATAGTAGTTATGCTATAAAATTGAAACTCAACTTTGAAGGTCTCTTAAACTCAAACATTATTTCAACTGTGTAACTTTCCATCTTTCTTATCACAGATACTCCTATCTTCTGTAGATTAGTTTTACCTTCCTTTATATTCAAGACAAGGTTTCCCAACTCTGGGCATTGATTTATACAGTTTTTTCTTCCAGAAATGTTCTATGTTCTTTCTTTCCTATGTTAATTCTTTCAACCTTTAAAAGGTGAGGTTTTTTTTCATATTCTCTATGAAGATATATAGATAGATAGATAGATAGATATAGATATGTGTATATCTATATATCTATATCTATCTATCATATATATATAAATATATATATATATATATATATATATATATCTCCAAACATATGCTTTCTCAGAGTCAGACGAAGTGTATCTGTGTTTGTGTGTGTGTTTGTTTGTGCGTGTGTGTGTAAATATGTTCTAAAATGGAGAAGCCAAGAGGAGCTTCTAATTGTCATACTTGAGAAGGTCAGATAGGATGAATACTGTGAGTTTGAGGTTAGGCTGACGATATAGCAAGTTCAAAGCCAGCCTGAATTACATAGTGAGATCCTGTCTAATAAAACTCACATAAATAAATGGAGAAGCCAGTTACATGTACATATTTTTATACCTGATTTTCATGGCATTAATTCAAGGGCATACAGTCAGACATTGAATTCTACACATCATGTGCTACTTTTATGGAAATAGCACAATCCTGTACAGTGGGAATTATATGAGAATAGTTGTATTTCATTGAGAAGAGGATATTTCCCAATATGCTCATTCTTTTATGAAATTCTTTTGTTTCATATTTTTTCATGTGGTACACCTTATTTTTCAGTTTTCTTGTAGGTGATAAATATCAAGATCAACTGTTGATCTGATAATATGCTTCAGCCTGGAAACAATGCAGAAGCATCCGAGAAGCAGACTACAGATTCTAAAGGCTAAATATCACCATGTCCTATATGAATATTTTATGACTCATTGCAAGAATATTCTAGAAAAAGGGTCACATGCACTGGTGGTGTTGAAAAATTGGCAACAATGTTTGCATTTAGAAGAATGGTAAACATATTTCCTTCCAAAATATATTTTAACCAACTTCTCACATGCTTATTATGTTTCTTTCATTAAAGAACTTTATGTGAACCTTTCTGTTGCTTTGTACTACCATCACCTTTCAGCGAAAGACTAGTGGAGGGGCCGGGGAGATGGCTCAGTAGAATAAGTGCTTGCCTGGCAAGCACAAGGGTCTGAGTTCAATCCCCAGTTCCGCTAAAAAAAAAAAAAGTGGAAAAAATTCTTATAGTGAAATACATAGATTTTATTTTAATGTAAAAGAAAGGAGAAAAATCTACATTAAGAGAAATTCTCAGTAAAAGCCTGTTTGAAAGTATGTGTATGGTCTGAGTTCATATTAAGTGACTTTGCAAAAAGCTAAAATACAGCAAGATTTTGTTCCACGTTGAATGCTCTCAACAAATGGAAATACCATGACTAATTTAAGTGGGAATACTATGGTCAACTTCTTCATATTACTTATAAGACAGGTGGAATAAATTAAGGCTATGGATATAATTGGCAAAGATTCATCAGGCACCTCCTCTTGCTTAATATTGGGAAGATTGGTCAGTTTTGCAGCTTAGACAATGATGCTAATAACTGTGTTGAAACATGGCATGGACTGGTCTTGTTTTGGTTTTTATTCTTGTGATTGCCACAGAATAGGTTTGGCTGATATTGCTGTTGCTGTGAAATGGTGTTCAACAGTCTTACAATTTTAGTTTATTCAAGGACACAGAGATAATAAAAAGAGATGATAGGAATGCAGGTCTTATGAGCACCAACTCTGGACTGTTGTTACTACTCCGTGTCCCCCTTTATATCATGACAATGAGAAAGAAGAGCAACCTCTGGCCTCCAGGAGCTACCCTGGCTCTCACAGTGGTTTCCTTTAGTTACTCGAAATAGAGGTTTAAACTTTAGGAAGCACAACGAACGTAACTGCTAGGAGAAACAGAGAAATCCACAATAATAGATAAAGTTCAAAACTTTTTCTCTCAACTGATGGAACAAGTAGACAGAAAATCAGTGTACTTAAAAGAGATTTGAACAACCTTTTCCTAGTTGACATTTACAAAACGCTTTACTAGACAAGAGCAGAACACACATTTTTTGAAAGCAGTGGTTGGCAAACTTTTTACCTGGAAAAGGCCATGAGTGAAATATTTTAGGCTTTGCACATTTTTATCCCATCTACCACCATGACTTTGCTCTGTGTATTAATGTAGAAGCAGCCTAGGAAAATAAATGAATGACTGTAACACTAAAACTTTAATTAAAACACACAGTGTAGGCTAGATAGAGCCTATGAGGTACAATTTGATGATCCCTTCTTTCAAAGAACAGATACAATATATATTAAGTTAATTTATAGTCAGGTTCAAACCTATTAAATTTGAAAGTAAAAGGTCATACAAAAAGTGTTACCTACCACTATGGAATTAAACTAGAAATCAGTAAGCAAAGAAAATGTTAAACTATACAAATATGTGCAAATTAAGCCATACATTTCTAAGCAATCCACTGATCAAAGAAGAAATCAGAAGATAGACTATATCTCCAACCAAGTCAAAATTTTGAGAAGGAAAATAAAGTAGCGCTTAGATGTAAATGCACAGTGAGAAATGCTTTATCAAAAATGAATGTAAATCCCAAACAAGTAGTCAAAGCCAGTCATCAAAATTTTATCTTCAAGAGTCAGAGATTGAAGAAAATTCTGTATTGTTTCTAATGTTAATATTGTTCTTTGCTATTTTTATTCTCCTTAAAAGAAAAGAGTCAGTCAGTATAATTTTAGGTTTCCATGACATGTGATATCTGTCAGAATTACTCAAACCTAGTGGTATACAGAGAAAGCAATGACAGAGATAGTATCGAAACAAATGACTGCTTTCTAATAAATATTTATTTACCAAAGCAGGTGCCTAACCTATGGACTAGAGTTTTCGGACATTTATCTGGGTTTCAATCAAAAAGAAGAAAAAGAAAATTATGTTTTTTTCTTTAAACCCAAAGAAAGAATAAGAAAGCAAATAATACAGTGTCAATGAATGTTCAGAAAACAAAAATGATGAACACAAAAAGGTTTTTTTGTTGTTGTTGAAAAGTTGAATAAAACTGATAAATTTCTGACTGTATGGATTAAACTGTTTTTCTGACTTATTTATCACCTATTATAACTACCATGCTAAGCTGTTTCATTATTTTTCTTTGCTGTCTTTAAAATATAAAAGAGCAAATCAATCACTACATTAGTAATGAAAAGGAGAGCGTGACAGATGGTCTCACTGATATTAAAATGTTATAGTGAGATCATGCTAAAATGTTTATAATTTAGATGAAATAAATTGCCTAAAAAGTCTCAAAATGCCAATAAATTCCTGCATATCTATCAAAATGTGGTCACAAAATAACTCCATACTTGATAGTTCTACAGGTGACTTCTGTCAAATGCTTATGAATTAAACTTATAAATTTCATTTAAACTACTTCATAACTCTTCCAGATATCTCAATTCATTTTATGAGGCTTCAATTCATTTTTTGATCTTATGAGTTGCCATAATATCAAAACCAAATAAGAAGCAAACCATAGGATAATATTTCTCCAGTACATAGATAAAACATTCTCAACAGAAGTAATTTAATAAAATAATATATTACAACAGTAATGCATCATAATCAAGTAGAGTTCACTTATCTAATATAAAGTTAATAATTTAGCGTTAAAAGCAATCAGTCTAATTCACCATATTAACAAATCGAAATAGAAAAGCTGTA
The DNA here is from genome assembly GCF_000260255.1 of Octodon degus. Classification (NCBI taxonomy): domain Eukaryota; kingdom Metazoa; phylum Chordata; class Mammalia; order Rodentia; family Octodontidae; genus Octodon; species Octodon degus. The sequence continues at coordinate 4,095,890 of NW_004524686.1, read as the reverse complement.
CAAAGAATATCTATGGATCTATATAATGCATTTGAAAATTTAAGATCTTTATGGTTAAAGACACACTCTTAGGAAAATGGTAACCAAAAGGGATCTTCCCCAATATATTAAAATTCATCATTAACGAAAATGTGTTGTTAAATGATAAATACAGAATAATACATTAATTTCTGAGATCAGAACGAAACCTAAGTTTCTACTTTAAGTATACATAATTTTGTAAGGAAAATAGCAGCCCATGTTACAAGGCAAAATAAAATGTGCAATATAGAAATGAAGAAGTAAAAATCCTTTTTAATTATAGGTGACACAATTTATCTAAAGTCTTAATACTACCTACAAAAAGAAACCCTACTAAATCCAATAACTACGCACCAAATTCCTAAGAAAACATTTACATGTAAAACACAATTGCTTTCTAACAAAATTTTCCAGCCCTATTGTGATGGTTTGTGTCTAGTTGTCCCCTCAATGCAGTCATGGGGGCGGCTTCTGGAGTTTGTGATTGATTCTTGATCTAATTTTGGGCTTGTGGGTGTGAGTACCCTGGGGCAGACACTCTACACTACAATGTAGGGAGGGGAGAGAGGGTGGCTAGCAGCCTGAGCTGCTGCCACTCCCTTTACTCTGTGCTCTTGCCATTGCCATGAAAGGTTGCTCTCTGTGATGTGCAGCTCTGCCTTACAGCCAGCTGGGTATAGTCTGAAACTTCAACTAACTGTGAGCTAAAGAAACCATTCTTTCCTTCATTTCAGGTATGGGGTATTTGTCCCAGGAATGAGAGAAGAGTAACTGAGATACCTACACATTGAAAACTATGGCAAAAGAACTTGCCAAGAGAAATTAATAAATAATTTCAAAATAGAATAGGGGCCAGGGAGATAGCTCAGTAGAATAAGCACTTGCCTGGGAAGTGCAATGTCCTGATTTCAATTCCTAGTACTGCAATAATAATAATAATAATAATAATAATAATAATAAAAGTTACAATATTACAGTATACTATATTCTAGGGCTTGGGAAGATAGCTCAGTAGAATAAGCACTTGTTTGGCAAGTGCTGGGTCCTGAGTTCAATCCTTAGTACCGCAAAAAAGAAAAAAAAAAAAAAGAATGGTACACACTATGCTTGTGGATCAAAAGAGTTCACCTTCAGTTATCGATATGTGTATTATTAAGATATTACAGTGATAAAAGTCAATGTTACTAAAATATATTCATATTTCTAATACTTAATGTATTCTGCATGTTAAGTCAGTTTCCAAGAAAATCTCAGTAAAATTTTTCAACTTCAGAAATAAAAAGCTAATCTTTCCATTTTCATGGAAATGAAAACAAAATCTAGCTTGAACAACACTGGTCAAATGGAGAATTGTGGAAAGACTGACACCACTTAACCTCTTAACCAAAAAGTTGCAGTAAGTATTAAAGTATGATATTAATATAAATATTGACATGTAGATTTATAACAATAACAAAATCCAGAAATAAATTCACACATCAAAATACCGATAGAATTTAAGTGAAGAAACTTTTGTGGGTGAATGAAGAGGCCATAATCTATATGAGACATCTGATGGAATATTTTTT
>NW_004524686.1:4083709-4094201 GCF_000260255.1 Octodon degus | reverse complement strand
TTATTATTATTATTATTGGTACCAGGGATTGAACTCTGGATTTTGTGCTTGCCAGGCTGACGTATAAGCCACTGAGCTATCTCCTCAGCCCTTGTTATTCTAATAATTAGTACCACAAAATCGGTAGCTTGTGTTGTAGAGTCAATATGGTTGTGTTTGAACCCAGGGTCCACTGCTTATTGATTATGGAAGTTGGCTGGTTTTCTCATCTGGCAAACAGAAAGAATCATATATGTAAATGCCACATACAGTTATGTTGATAATAAAATGAATTAACACTCATTTATAAAGTGCCTAAATGCGAAGAGCAGGAACCACAGCAAGATCTCAATTCTTAGCTGTTATTATTAGTATAACATTTTTAATGGAAACAGGAGCCTGATAAAAAGCAGTTTGTTCATTGACTGAAGGAACAGAGAACATATTGGTAATGGATTAGGCAAAACACAAACACAAAATAAGAAATCCAATTATTTTAAGATTATATAACACGTTGCTAGAATTATTTTAACAAGAAAATCTTTGTGATCTCTGACACAACAGCAATAATGTTTTCAAAAATAAATTATGAAAATAAAATATAGAATGTCTTTCAGCTTATTCTTATCCTTTCTTTCACACATAGATCGACCTGAATGTGCTAATTAAAGTGCATCTCATTTTTTCTTAAATTAAGCTGTTGAAAATTCATGTGTAACCCAGAGTAATTGAAACAGAATATTTACATAAATGAAATTGTGCCTCTCAACTTTACAAGCTACCAACTAATTAGTGCTAGAGGCAAGATTACTGCTCTTGATCAGAAAAGCTGAATATTATTTATGTCTGCTTAAGAATCATATTGTGGGAAAGAGACAAAATAGAAATATAGTAATATCTGGCCTACATATTATAGCAAATGTGGAAATGGACCAAAATTGTTTTTATTAAATAAGCTGTTTTATTTTCATTTAAGACAAAGCCAGTAGCTTTAATTTGTGGCTTAAAATAATAAGAATATTGGGAAAGCCCAAGACACAAAACTACATCTTGAATAAGTTTGTAAATGGGCATATTTTTTCTATGTTTAATTAGCATTCACTTTATGCCTTTCTTCTTATTGATAATGATTACTTTCTTGTTATCCTTTTGTCAATATAATTTTTCAAGCTTCTAAACCTTTTCTTCTATTTATGCGATATTAGCATACGTGATCACGTGATAACAAAACCACAAATCACCACTTTGCACCAGAGCTTCCCCACAGCTAGCTTATCCCACAATTTTCTTTCTGTCCATAATAAAGATCTTGGAACCAATGACAGCGGGACCAAACCATTTCCAGTTCTTAATCACAGACCATTTATTCATCTATTTTAAAAAATTATTGATCTCTGACAGCTTTTTTAGCTCTGGATAACAAAGGGTCGAACAAGCAATCAGAAGTCTATTCTTTCATATGACATTTTTATAATTGGGAGCTATATTGTTTTTATAAATGAAAAGTATAATAAATACTGCATTTGTTAAATATCCGTAAGTGTTCATCAGTCACATGAACAGGTCACAAAAACAGGATATAAAATTTTTGGAAAGTGTCGCATTAATATTACTTGAAATATCATTAAACTTTAGTGTTCCTACCTAAAAATAAGGTCATTATATTCATCATATTGATAACTTCTGAAGGTTAAATAAAGGTATTTAAGAACATAAACAAAACACATAAACTGACATTTATTTTACTCATAATAAATACTTTGTAATTTACTTCAAGTTAGAAGGAATCACTTTTATTTTCATGAAACTTCAATAACATCCTTTATTATCTCATCCCAAAAGTAACTTACGTTCAGATATGTAGCCAGTATTTAGTATTAGCCAAGACTCATGGGTACAGAAATTCTCCAATTTGGAGCTCATTAACTGTCCCCCAATAGCGTTCAAGGTCCCTTGGAAAGCAGCAGTCAAATTAGCTCCTCTAGTTCGCGCAGCTGGTATAAGTCATAAAATTTTAGCTACAGTTAATGTGCCCTGATTTGTTCCTAAATTTCATGAATACCATAGTACTTTAATGTCACAGAGAAATATCTTTACTCTGTCACAGACATATCTTGGAAATCCCTCAAAGAATGTGAAATGAGTTTATAAAGAAGCTATGTTGTGTCCTGCCTCTTGGCTGCCACCTCACAGATATACTGTACTGTGAAGTATTTTAAGAAAATCATCTCTCATTTTTTTACATTTTACTAAGAAGATTTGACAGTCTTTAATCAGCAACTTGGAAAATCTGTGAAATACTTAACTTATTGTATGCTAAAAGCTTTATTGAATTTCTGCTATTGTTTTTTCACAAGTCCCTTCACTAAGCTAAAGTGCTGTTTTAAGAAAACATTGCCACAAAAGAACAAACACCAAATTCCAAGTTGAAAATTATAGTTAAAAAGCGTAGAAAGACTATTTACAAGGGAAGTCCTTCAGACTTAGCAGGGAAAAGTGCGGTGGAAATAATTAGGCACGAGCTAGCTGTGTGGTAAGAGGCATATCCTTCCTCACACATCGACTTCAGTCATATGGGAAAAATGACAGAACCCTATAAAAGCAGTGTGGAAATAAAACCTGAAGAAACGCTTCTCCATTCCCTCACAAAAATCACAGGCGAGGACCCTTGGAAGGAATTTTCTTCACTGCACAATGGAGAAGTCTTAGGGGTAATATGAGCATTCATAGACCAAGGACTATCATCATCCATGAAGGCTGACCTTCATACTCTGTCAAACATTTATTGCTCTTGAGAAGGTCATAAAATGAACAAAAGTCTCAAGAACTTTTATGTCTTTAAGATAGGAAAATGGTAGCAGAAGGCATTCTCCACCATATGTTCAGAGACCAGGGAGGAAGAGAAACACTTCAGAGATGCCACTGCAGAGAGACCACGATACAATAATCCTGATTTATTCCCTTAAGTGTATATGAACGTCAAATGGCTGTGGACCACAAACTTTTGTTTAACTCACTGCAATTACGATGCTGTAGAACTCTTTATCCACCCTGGAGACAAAGACACATCTCACCACCAGCATTGCTATGTCAAATCCCTTAGAAAAGGAAAGGATGGCAGAGTGATTATAGTACTAAATGGACTAAGGTTAATCAGAAATCACTACTACTTACCTAGAATTCACTAAATTGTTCTCTACCATGAAATATTATCACAAAATATGCTTTTGATTGAATTAAGAAAAAGTAATTACTTGCACAACTGAGCTGATGGTCAGAAAAATTCAAGTCTATGCATGGTTTTTATAATACAGAGTCCTGTTGGCACCTCAATTCTATCAGTTACTGAGTGAACATAGGATGCTGTGTCAGTCAGGGATCTCCTCAAATGCCAACTTCTCAGATCGTGTCTACTTTATCTCTCTATAAAGCTACCTTCCCAGTCACTATCTATCATTTTCTGCTTACTTTTTTACTTCATAGCCCTGACTTGTATTTGGTGCTGTAGATTTATTTCTTCATGTGCTGTCAGTTGCCTCTGCAGACATAAACTCTTGGAGAACATGGATTTTGTATTGCACACTGTGACATTTCTAGAGCTAGAAAAAATTCCTGTGACAGAAAAAAAGAGTGTGACAAAAAATGTACCATGAATGAATTTATTTATATATATAAATTCATATTTATATATATATGATTTTATGTTACATATTTAGATTTGCATATTAAATATATGTAGAATATATGCTTACATGTGAATAAATGTGTAGTATGTATTTTGATAGTGTAGTAGGTTAGCATATGATTTTTTTCTCTTGTTTCCCCTAAAGATTATTATGACAATTGTTACATGTTGTGTCTCAATAATCTTAATGTGAAAAACCTGTGGCTCCTTTCAGGAAAGGCAAGGTCATATTTTTGGTTGTAAAGTGCTTAAAATAATAAAAAATGTTGATGAAAATAATAAAACATCTCACCTTAGAAACGTTATTTTCCCTTTATAAAATTTTAGCTTATTTTGATCTTGCACATGAAACTCTCCTTTCGAAGATGGTAATTGATTGACATATCCTATTCTGTTTCAGACAAAGACAAAATTGGAAATGATTTAAAGTTTCATTTAATACTGGCTGTCTTTTCTGACACAAAGATGTCTATGTTAAAATAATTATACTTTTTTGATTACAGCATGTCGTTATAACTAATCTACGCAGGGTCCTTCTGTCTGTCCCTTTCTATCTACCATCTTTCTCCGAGACTCTCTGTCTGTCTGTTGCTGTCTATCTGTGCACTCCTGTTCCACAAACTTGACTTACACAAAGTGTTACTGCATATAGTCCCATGTGATGCATTACTAAAGGGTGTGCATTGATATATTAAATAGATGCTTTCTAATAAACTTATGTGATATTTTGTTATACATAGAAACTCCTTAATTATATTCAGCTGTGTATCATTTGGAGTAGACACATTGCACATGAATAACTTTCCCATTTCCAAATGTTGAATAGCACTCTATTTTTATTGCAACCACCATATCTCATTTATCTACTTATGTTAAACACTAACTTATAATTTTACATCAAATCAGAAACAGAAAATATTCCACCTATAATTTAATGTGTCTCTATTATAAACTACATCAAATAAGGAAATCTAAAATAATGTTTTCCTTACTAGTTTTGTCTTTGATTGAATTAATTTGTGAAACTTTTTAACCAGCATCTAATTTTCTAAGTTAAATAGAAAGGGATGAGTAATTATTTTTCATATTGGCTAGAAAAATTCATGCACTCATGTGTCCATAGGTGCACACATTCCAGCGTCTTTTCAAAAGGACAAAAGGACCTGGTGAGGCCTTCCCCTGCTGTGAAGGACAAAAATTCCACATAGTGTCCTCTGACACAAAGTGCTTTGCTTTGCCAATCTCTCAAATGTCACTTTGTGAGCAGCCTGCTGGGCACAGCTTAGAGCTCTGGTAACAAGACTGCTAATAAAAAGAATAAAGGTTAATGAAGGCATTGGGTTATTTATTATCTTGAATAAAGTAGGATAGGTTTTATCTGGATGGTTTGTTCAAGGCATAAGGTCTTGCCTTTGGTTTTTAACATTGGTTTATTCTTTTTTGCAGGCTTTGAATTTTAATGATTTTGCTGGGATACAATCTTCTCATTTTATTGGCTATGCAAGTATATTACAAAAATGAACGGAGATATCATAGGTATTAAAATATGGTGCTTGACACACATGAAAATAAAAACAATAAATCCTTCAGAAAATTCAGTTTGCAATGCAGTAAGATAGGATTTTATAATATAGTAACCATATCTTTTGTTGCTCAGAAATAATTTACTTAATAAATCCAAATATTTAATTTTGAAGTAACAATATGCAGGGAAACTGCAACATCTCTAAAATTTTTATTCATACATGTTTGCAGTAGATAATGACTACATTTATGGCGGGGAACTGGTACACATTCATAATGCATTTTAATTCCCTTTTCATCACCTACCTATTCCATCCTCCCTTGTCCTTCCCATTCTTGGTCCTCTTTCCATTTGTAAAAGTTCTACTTCCATTTTGGTTTTTTGTTTTTTTTAAAAGTGCCTCTTTTCTACTTTCCCTTTTTCCTCTCCCTCTGGCTCTTGTTCACCTACCCACTTGAAAAGGATCTACTTACTTCCTATTCTGTATCTGTATGTTACTTCAATTGCACACTTCAAATTTTGGAGTAGACACTGGACTTCTTCTAATGGGGCTTAAGATTAATTTTTTTATCCAGGTACATAAAAAAGAAGCTAGTCTACATTTATTCTTTAGACTTTCTATTGATGAATTGCTAATGAGTTTTATTATATTAAGCAGTGAATACTAGGACTGGTCAGATAGCTCAGTGGATTAAAGTGCCTACTTAGGCAGACACAGGGACTGGATAGGATCCCCTGCATGCCAAGCCAGCCCTGCCCCTGGGGCATACTTAGGTGGTGACTGAGACTGGGTGTGGTGACACATGCCTGTAATCCCAGTTCTTGGGAGCCTGAAAACAAGAGTATCTCATGAGTCCGATCTGTGTAGTGAGACTCTATAGACCCTGTACTAAATATATTTAAAAAATGAGTACTTAACTGAAAAGAATCACAAAAATATTGAATTATACATATTTATTCATCATAAAACATCAAATTTCTCAACAACAACTGTTTTCTGGTGTGGTAAGTCTAAAAACAACACAAATAAATTCTTGCATGGACTACAATGAAGATACCAATGGCATTATACAAAAAAGCAATCTTGCTTCAATTATGACACCAGAGGTAGTCTTCACACATGACAGCGGCACATTCCACACACATGCACCACTTGCACTGACAGCATATGTATTTTTCTTTCTTGGCCTTTCTGTACTACATAATTGATATTTCAATGTTCTTGCTGTTTTTCCAGGAGATTCTTGTTATCTTGTACAGTGGATAGTTAAAAGAAACATAAAATTTCAAAAAAAGAACATATTAAATTCTTAATATGTATTGTGCATTTAGAATAGACATGAATATTTTTCATATCTGCAATTTAATTGCTTACAACACCCAATAGATAACATCTTAAAGATAATATCCTAAAAGACAGCATCTTACCTATAATATAAATTCTTATATGAATGACAATAAAAATAGACAATGGCAGTCTATCACAAAATATGAACTTTACTTCAAATGTCACGCTCAAAGCAGTCTTCAAAGATGACAACTGTGTGTTCCGTGTACATGTGTTGCTTACATGTGTGCTTAGCTTTCTTCCCTATGTGGCAGCCTCACTGCCACTCTTCCCTTCTTTCTTTGTCAAGAGTTTCCTACTATATTGTACAGCATACACTTGGTAGAGAAATAAGATTTCAATAAAATAAAATATCAAATATATGAGTGCTTAGAATAGACATAAACATTTTCACATCAGCTCTATATTTGTAAACTATCCTAAAAGATATCAAAATAAATGCCTATGTGAACTACAATGTAAACAGGAACAAAACCTACCACAGAAATGTTTTGCTTAAACTGTCCCACCCAGAGCAGTCTTCACACACGACAGCTGCATGTGCCATGCATACACTGGTGACTGCATGTTTTATTTTGATGTACTTTCTTGCAGGGCACAACTAAAACCTTTTTTGTTTTCCAATTGTCAGAGTAGGTCTTTGTGATGCTGCACCTGCCTGTTCACCTATCAGGTGACCTGTGTGCTTCACAGCTGTTTGCATAATTCCCTGGACAAAAACATTTGGGTTTTTTTGTTTGTTTGTTTGTTTGTTTGTTTCTCTGCTGAAATGATCTCTTATGAGCTCTAGTCCCAATTTTCTAATAAAATTTCTTTGTGGTCCTTTGCACTTTTTATTTTCATTGTGAACTATCAAACTTTTATGTCACATATGTTTAGGATCAAGTAAAACACAATCAGTGGACAACACATTATACCTTAAGTGACCTCGCACCTGCTGCATAGCACATCAACAGCACCTACTCTACTTTGTAGGAAGTTTCTCTCTCAGGCTTCCATTCTGTAAGTTTTCCCTATCAATATTTCCATCATGGTGCAATGTTGACATCAGTAGTACCACTTTGTTTTTCTTTGCCATCTACTAGGCCAATGTTCTATCTTTCTGAAATCCAAAGATTGTACCATACAATATTCTGTTTTGAAACTGCAACATTTCATTTGAAATTTCTGCTTTGTTGCTATGGACAGTTCCCATGCTGGTCAAATTGTTCTCTGCTAGCAGATGTAACATCTATTGCAAACTGGAAAATCCAACTGTCAAATGTCATTTTTTTAAAATTTAGTACAGGATCTACTGGGTCTCACTATATAGATCAGACTCGTAGTGATCTGCCTGTGTTCAGCCTCCCAAGAGCTGGGAGAACAGGCCTGCACCACCACGCTCAGTCTCAGTCCCATCTTGTTATGTCCCAGGGGCGGAGCCAGCATGGCATTCTGGCGATCAAACCCAGGTCCCTGCATCTGCCTGAGCAAGCACTCTATCCGCTGAGCTATCTGGCCAGCCCTGAATGTCATGTTTTAAATAGTTTGGGAGATGGAAATGACAAGCCTGTTCACAATATCATTTGGTTTATTACTATATGAATAAGGACCCAATGGCTGAGTTCCAAGATAAATGTCTAAGCTGAAAGCGTAAGAAGTCTTTGCATCAATAAGGGCATAAATTTTTATGCCCTATGTTGACCCATTGTTTTTCCATAAGTCTTTTACATTCCTGTAATTACCTTGAAAAAAAATCCCCGTTAAATACAACAGACTTAGGTATGTTTCCAGTTCAGAAATTTAGGTTTCATAGTAATCAATATGTTCAGAATATGACTATTGGTATACACAGAAGGATTTACATGCTTTTCAGTCTTTGTGTATTTCACAGCATCTCATAATAATTTGCTAGGTTCTGGCTCGAGTATAAACTGGTAAATTATGATGGCCCTGATTCAACATAGCTGAAAATACAGCTTATTTTTCCAATGGCCACATCTTCCTTATTCCCCACGCTAGCCCTGGATACAGCTTGCTGTTACCTTTCCTCATGCACACTAGAAAGCCTCCTGTGTATCACTGAACCTGCCCTGCAGACTCCCTCCCTGACACAAGTCTATAAAGTCTTAGTCTTTGTGTCTCAGGTCAGACAATCTCCCCACTCCCTGGCCTCCATCCTCTGCATGTCTTCAGATTTAATAAAGACCCTCCCCCACACACTATCTCTGCATCTCTGCCATGCCACCACCAAAAAAAAAATCCAACATATTTCATCTGTTGCAATTGAATGTTGATGTTGTCAGTGTGTCTAATACCTTTTACCCTGACGAGACTCTCACTATATTTTCAGTCTTAGTTTTCATATTGGATCTTTCCATTCACTTTTGTGACCATTTCCAAATTTCTGCTAGCCAAATATGTACTCACATTGCTTCATTAGTCATCTGAATGGATGAGATCTGCATTCTTTGGGTCTGTATCTGTTGTTTCTTGCTGTGTTTCACTATTACACAATCCTATGGAAAAAAAACAACCTAGTTCTATTTGGGACAATAGTATTTGATTTACTCATTCTTTCAGGAAATACTTCTTAAATCCCTACATTCCACATGGTAGAGACTCCAGGAACAATGTCAGGAAGTTTTCAGATATTTGGTGCTTTCAAAAAACTTGAGGAGACTCAGATGTGGGCAAGTTATTCTTCTGATGAGGAAATTAATAAGAAAAAATTATGTAGTGTGCTATTGGAAGGATAATTGAAGGACATTAAAGTTCCATGAATTTCTACGTGCCATTTCAGTCCTGAAGATGTGGGGACTGTCTCTGAGATCAACGTTTCCAGCAACATTACAAGAGTAAGATCATGTCTTCTTCCAGCTGAAAGAAAGCTAAGTTTACTAAATCCGAGGACAGATGCAACGTCTCCACAGCTCAGAAGGCAGGCTTGTTATTCATTCAGTATAATGTAGATAACGTCACTTTCTCAGACAAAAGGATACTATGCACTATGAAGACTTGAATTCCAGATTTGTGGTTTCTCTTTTTTAGAAAAGCTGCAAGAGTAAATATTGTCTTGGCACCTGTCCAGTGAGCTCCGGATAGCCTCCCTTAAGGAATGCACACAAATGCTGGTATTCTGGTTACTGTTGTTGCTGGCTAAGATAAAGTCTGCTAAAATGAATCCAAAATACTCATGTTTTCTGCCAACAGGGATGAAAGGTTGACAGACTAGTCCTGTTCAGCTCCAAGTAAGGCAAAATCTCAGTGTTCTCAGGCTCTAATGAATAGGTAAATTAAATATGTTCAAAAAGTAGGAATAAAAGAAAGTTTTAAGAATCTGCTGACTAAAGGGAAGCACAGGCTACCATTCATTGAAGAATGAAGGGTCTAGACCTTATGGAACTTCGCCAGCCATATGTACAGTGTGCTTTTATTTGTGGAATGAAATCAAAAGAAGACTATCAGCAGAAAAATGACTCGATCAAATTTATATATTATTTATTAAAGATAGAGATGAAAAGGTAACAATGAGTAAAAAGGTTTGCCGGCATATTTCTGATCTACCTTGCAAGAATTATTGGTTAACGAATAAAGTACAAATTTTCTGAACTTCCATTTGTTGCAAAATAACAAAATCAGCAAATCAGACAGTAAACCACATCCGTCAGACTGGAATTTATAGAACAGATCAGCAAGGATGTGGGGAAACGGGAACTCTTGTACATTGCTAGTAAGAATTGAATGAAGCTACCACTATAGAATATGTAGGAGAATTTTTTTTAAAAAATTAAAAATAGGCTTACTATATGATCCAAAAATTCACTTCTGAATATGTAACCCAAAGAATCGAAAATAGGATTTTGAAGGTGTTTTGTAGATCCATGTACTGAAAAAATATTATTTTCCTAGCTAGAAGGAGATTGTGCTCACTGATTGATAAATGAATTTTTTTAAATGTGGGCTATACAACGCA